>NW_020861795.1:0-24983 GCF_003713205.1 Coffea eugenioides
TTTTTAATTACTAAAAATGGTTAATTCGAAAATCACCCATGATTAGATAACATAGGGTCTGTTTTCGATTGATTATTTTAACTGATTATAGATTCTGTTTTTAGATAATCGATTTTTATGATATTTTTTGTGTTTTGATTATAAATTTTTTAATTACTAAAAAAGGTTAATTCCAAAATCACCCAAAGAGTAGCTTTTGCTGATTTTGATTTTGCTGTATAATCAGTTTCCATAATTAAGTGATATAATATATAAAGCAACCGAGAACAAGACCATAAAGTATTAAGGGTAAAAACAAAGCAAGAAGAGAATCTTCATTGTTTGCTAAGCAAAGCCTGACGGTACCAATACGAGTTGATGGAAAGCAAAGCCTATGAAGTTGCAATTACAGTTGAATGGAACATAATTTCCTTCATTATCTGCTAAGTAAAGACTTAGAGTGGCATATTATGAATGCCAGTATCTGTAGTAATCGGGATTATCTTCCGAGATAACTCCCCCTTCCTTGAACCCTCTGTCCGGTGAAATACACTTATAGCTGAGGTTTTGGCCGTCGAGTATTTCTCTGACAAGAAGTGATTGACATGACACTTTATAGACTATGACAAGTCTATCCTCCTGCTATAACAGATCTAGAGTCGACCTATCGCTACACTCTGTCCTATCCATAGTTATTAAACCCGACTCGGAGAGGAACCTGGTAAAAGAAATGAATCAACGGGTTACTGGTTCAACCAGTGGGTCACTAAATATACTTAAATATTATATTTTATAATTTTTAATATGGTTGAAACTATAATAAACTATGTCATAGTAAATACTCAGTTAGTCCAATTTATTATAAAATCATTAATTCTTATAAGAATTAACAAAATCTAAATTTAATTAGTAATCCACCAAATTTCAAGTATAAAATTTTATCTAAGTGTAGTTATCTAGTTTATTTACGAATTTAAAGTGCAAAAAGTTATTAAGAATAATATTTGTCTTTAAAATGAATTGTGTAATATGCTATTTTTTAAATCCATTCATAACTTATAGAATTTGGGGAATAATAAAATTTTATTAAAAGATTCTAAACAAATTTTGTTTTGAAGAAATAAAATAAGAATAAAGGTCTAATATATAATATAGAAGGGCTAAACAAGAACCCAATGACTTGCTAGTTCAGTGGTGAGCGTGCTTCATTCTTGTGGTTGAGGTCCAAGATTCGATTCTCCAGCGCAACATCTTCTAAAAATTTTTAATTCTCCAGTGCAACATCTTCTAAAAATTTTTAACACAATAACCGGAATCTAACAAAACTGTTCGGTTCAACCAAATTGATTGGTTGAATCGCCGGTCCGTTGACAAGTCAACTGGTTTCTTGCACAAACGATCCAATTAACAACCCAGCCCGATTTCATGGCCGGTTCGTCGGGTTGATCGGTTGAACCGTCAGGCCAGGCCGGGCCGGGTTTGATAACTATGGTCCTATCACAATGGCTCTTGTCCTAAGGGTGTGCCCCCAGCTCTACTCTAAATATCCCCTCTACTTCATTTCCAAAGTTAACTGCTACCAAAACCTTCGAATCGATTTTATATTTTCGAATTGTAAACACTCGCTAATTTAAGTATCGGAGTTGAACCGGAGAACCAGTCCTATCTTTATCGGTTACTATGCAGGAAACTCGCATTGAGATTAGCCGATCTCGAAAGATCTCGGGAATCTGGATCTAGACTCTACATTATCCATAAGAGCAATGACCATAAAACTAGACTAGGAGTTTGCGAAAACCATGTCAAAGTTCCACTCAAATTTATAACTCCTAAATTTCTAGTAAAATTCTCCTCTCTTTTTCAGTATCTAGCCTGTGCAAACCAAGGATTTTACTCAACCAAAGAAGTAGCAGTTGTGCTATCAAAAGTAGGGTGATTCTATCATCACTTTTGAGTATCGTACCTTCAAATTAAATTCATTGTTAAATATACCAAGAAGTATTTTTGGCCCTAGATTGTAACAATTTCTAATACTAATAGATGAACTATTTTTATCATCAAAATACACAAATTGAGGAAATGCTAGTTTGAAGGCACCACATAATTTTTTTCTTATGAAAGCAATTTTTTGTTTTCTAGCCAGCAATCCCTTTTCGGACTTTTATTCTGTCTAATTCAACCTCTCTAGACCACAAGGGACCGCTCGAATTTCAAATCTCACTGTTCTTGTACCCTTTTTTTAAAAAAATTTCCTTATTGACAAAAACAGGATTTAAGAAAGGGTTAGTCACAAAAACTCCCCCAAAGGTATGGCCACTTTTGTACTTTATCCCCTAACATTAATTTTTTCTCATTTTATCCCCTAAACCATTAGTCAATTCTAACATTGTGTAATGATGATTGCAAAAAGACATTTACCTCCTAAGAGCTAACTACGACATATCTCCTTAAATTATAGCTTGTTTTGCACTTCATCCCCTAACATCATTTTTTTTAGGATTAATTGCACTTTATCTCCTTTACGTATGGGCCATTTCTCAATTTACCCCCCATTGTTTGTTTTTCCTCAGTTTACCCCAAAAACTAACGGTCAACCCCAATGGAGATAAACCAAATAATGAAAAAACAGTAATATCCTTAAGAAAATAATGAACAACCCAAAATACCCATATATCTAGGTTTATGAAAGGGATAAAGACAAGTTTCCAAAATTACCCTGGAATAATGGAAGAGGGAAATTTCCCTCCATCTGGCACATGGGACAAAAAAAAAAGAAATTCGGAAGACAAAACGTTCCCTACCTTTTGTCAGTGTCGGTCATCTTTTCTCTCTTCTCTATCAGCCACTTTCTTCTTTGGCTGAATCCTTAGCAAAACCTCCATTAAAGAACTTGAAAATTCACCAGAATCTTGAATGGAAAAATCGGTCAATCGATGAACTTGTGTAGCAGAGGTAGAATTGAATTTGAAGTGGAAGTAGATTGTAGCAAGGGCAGCCCTTAAGGTTCGGCTTTGCTATTTTTTCTTGATCTTAGAAACTTTTAGTTTTTAACCAATTGTATTGTACAGAAACAGCAATAGCAAGGTATGGGTTTTTTTAGTGGCTTCATGGCCTTTAATGTGGTAGATAATTATTGTTTGAATTATTTGTTGCTGTGGTCCCTTGTTTTGTTGTTTTGTCATTGTCAGGTTAGGATGAAAACGATGGATTTTTAGCAACTTTTGTCTTTTTTAATTATTAATTTGCTGGATTATTTGTTTACTTTGGTTGGTTTTATGTCGGCTGTTAAATAGACAAACTAGGATTTTTTTTTGTGGGACAATAAAAGATGTATGCTTTATATTACCTGTGCATGCACTAAAAAGTTGCCTTTATCTGCGTGATTATAGAAAAATGGATTTTAAAACTTATGTTTTAGAGGTTCACTGTGGAGGTCATTTTGCCCATGTCCCAAATTTACAGTATATGGGGGGAGAAGTTGCTAATTTTGATGATGTTGGCCCTGATTTGATGTCAATTTTTGAGTTGCTTTTAAAGAAGTTGGAATTCCACATGATACATCAGTGTACTACAGGGTTGGGAATCTTGACCTTCAGGTTGGTCTTAGGCTGTTAAACAGTGACCAGACAGTTCTAGAAATGTTTGTGATAAATAGAACTCAAACTATCATACAACTTTATGTTGGTGAGATCCCTGAAGAAGATATGCAAACTGATGAAATTATTGTAGAAGATAATATTGAGGTTGATGGTGAACAAAATCTAAATCCTAATGCTGAACAACCCCAAAATGATGAGGCCGAAAGTGATACTTCAGATGCTTCACATGAAGGTGATGGGGATAGTTGTAGGGAATTTGAATATGACTCTGACTTTAATTTTTTCCTAAATGGGGATGGTTTAAATGATGCATGTGACCCTATAGATGAGGTAAAGAGGGATGTTGGTGAAGTAGATTGTCACCTAAAACAACCTGATTATGCTAAGTACATGGAATTGATTAGTGAAGAATATAATACATACATTAACTCCAAAGTGAAAGGAAAAATGGTCGATAATGAAGATGTTAGTGATGATGAAATGCTTAAACAAATTTATGATTCAAATGATGAAGCCATGGAGCATGAATTTCCTGAGTTTAACAGGGAAAGGGATCTAAAAAATCCAGAGTTGACTGTAGGCAGAATTTTCACCAACATTTATGATTTTAGAGTTGCAGATAGAATGTATTCAATTTTGAATGGATTTGAAGTTACCTTACCTAAGAATGACAAAGATAAAGCTGTAGCTATATGTACAAATAACTGTCGATGGAGAATATATCCTAGTGGCTATAATAGAAGCAAAGTTACACTCCAAGTGAAGTCCATTAAAGGCTTACCTGATGAATGTCCATGGTCTTACAAGAACAAGAGTGCAAATTCTAGGTGGCTGTCTAAGATGTTTATGGAGGAGATTGCTGACCATCTGTGTATGAAAGTAAAAGGGTACAAGAAGAGCATAAAAAAGAAGTATAACCTTAATTGTACAAACTCTCAAATGTATAGAGCAAAAGAGAATGCAGAGGAAGTAGTCAAAGGGTCATGTGCAAAGCAGTATGCAAGACTAAGAAACTATTGTGCTATACTCCTTCAAAAAAATCCAGGTTCAATGGCATTTATTATAATTGAAAAATCCCAACTTTGTAAAAGCCCAATCTTCAAGAGAATGTTTGTAATGTTTACTGCACAAAAGGAAGGTTTTGTAAATGCATGTAGAGCTGTAAATGTAATAGGGCTGGATGCATGTCACCTTAAGGGGATCATAGGAGGACAACTTATATCTGCAATTGGTAGGGATGCTATTACCTAGATGTTCCCAATTGCAATTGCTCTTGTTGAGTCTGAGTGCCAAGATAGTTGGGGGTGGTTTTTGGACAGCTTTACTGATGCCATTGGAACTCTACTTGAAAGGGGTTGGGTATTTTTGTCAGATAGGCAAAAGGTCAGCACCACTACAATCTGCTTTATTTTCATTTATTCCTTGCTCACTCATGTCACTAATTCTGTGATTTATTTTTTTTATGTTAGGGATTTAAATCCTGGAGTGGAGCATCGATTCTGTGTTAGACACATGTATGCTAATTTCAAGCTAAAATTCAAGGATAAGCACCTAAGAGATTTAATGTGGGCAACAGCCAGGGCTTATTTGCCCAGTCACTATGAAAGAAAAATGAGAGAGTTGCAAACAGTAGCACCAAAAGCACATGCATGGCTCAGTTCTATACCAGCTAACCTGTGGGCCAGACTCACCTTGTCTCCAAGGGTAAAATGTGACATTTTAAGTAATAACATATGTGAGAATTTCAATCAATACATTAAGGATATTAGGGAGGAGCCTGTTTTGACTATGTTTGCAGCTTTTCGAAGGCAGATAATATGCAGGTTTCAAGAAAAAAAAGACTGGATTCAGAAGGTGAAGTCTCACATTTGTCCGAGAATTTGTCAGAAAATTGGAGGAAAAAACAATTAGCTCAATTTGATGCACTTGTGTCTACAAGAGAGGTTTATGAGGTGACTAGTATAGCATGAACTTTTGCTGTTCATGCAGTTCAAAGGTCTTGCACATGCAATGTGTGGAATATGATAGGAATTCCATGTGTCCATGCATGTGTTGGACTTGTGCAAGACAACAAAAGTCCATAAGCATATATTGATAGTTACTACTCAGTGGAAACATATAAAAAGGCATATGCTGGAGTTATTATGCCTATGCCAAACCAAGCAAATTGGATAACACATGCAATGATTCATTACTCCCACCTCATAGGAGGATAGCCCCGGGTAGACCTAAGAAAGTTAGAAGAAAGGCTCCATTAGAGGACTTACATGTTGGAAAACTGTTTAAAATGGGGCTACCAATTCACCATATTCATTGTGGTCATACTGACCACAATACCAGAAGTTGCAAGGTCACTGGTTGTTCATTTGTGAGGCAAACGAAACCAGCGAATGCACAGGTAACTTCAATCAATATATGCTTGTTGGGGTTTTTCTGTTTACATCTGACTGTCACTTTTTGGTGTGTTGTAAGGTATAAGGACCTACTAAACAAGGATGGAGAGCTGGTAGGGGCTACTCTAGAAATAATGTTGAGCCTGTTTTATTCCAAGTATTGGGAGAAGTGCTGATATAACTAATTCTACTACTGCAAAAGGCCTAACTAGAGCTAAAATGAGAGATAGAGGTACAGGCAGAGGTAAGGGTAGGGGTTCGGACCACAACAATGGCCCACTATGTGGCATTGGACTTTGGAATGGCCAAGGGGTATCAACAAGTAAAACATATATCCCATTTGACTCTAAGGTAGTGAGTTCCTTTTTTATTTGCATTTATAATTGAATTTGTTACACTTGCACTGATTAAAAACTATTTTTATTATGCAGATTCCAAGTACTTCAAAGACTGGCCAATCCCCCCCAATCCAACTGGTAAGCCTACATTTTAAAATTTTGTATGCATGGCCATTTTATACATGCTCACTTATTTATTGCTATTGATGATACAGTGGACAATAACACTAACATTTGGTGCCAATTTAATTTCAACTACTACTGTTGCTACCACCAACTTACCAAGTACAAGTTCAAAAGTAAAAACTACAGCAACAACTAAAAGACCAAGAACCAATTCGGGTGATGCTAAAACTGGAAGTTCGAAAGGCAATTCAGGTGTTGCTAAAACTGGAATGGTGAGTTCAAATCTTTTGACCATGTTTACATGCTACCCTTAGTAGTAGTTTGATGCACTAAGATACCCCTTATCCATGACTATCGGTTCAAACCAAGAGTACTAGATTTGGAGAAGCTGTGTTCTCTAGCCAAGGATCTTCAACTACAACTAGACGTTCAACAGTTGTGCACACACCTGGATGTGTAGTGCAGTGAAATTAAGTTGCTGTTTTTGTCATTACTAGTACTTGATTGCTTGTTTTGTAACAACGTTAGAAATGGGCCTATGTTTTTTTCTTTTGCCATTATTTGGGCATGTTCTACTATCATGTTTTAGTTAGGTTCTACTAAAATGGCCTTTGTTTGGGTGGCCACGTGGACATATGCTAAGATGTAATCTGATGTGCAAAATGCTTTTAGCTTAATATAATCTTTATATATATATATATATATATTTGCTTACAACTATGGTAGATAAAACAAATTTTTCTTGCCTTTTGGTTCAGAAATAGAGTACATATACATAATGCTAGCAATCAGAAATGTAATGGCTAGTGTTTTTCTCCATGATAAAGATTGAGCAGCTTTGACAATCATGTATTGTTGCTGTAGCTGTTGGTTTTCAGCTTTTAATATATAGACTTCTATTGCTAAGGCTTCATATCTGCTTTTCAATTTTTCATGCTCATTTGCCAATTCTTCATGATCCCTTGACAAATACATTAGTTTCTCCTTTTGTTCCAACAGTTTAGATTGCAGCGCTGCACTTCTTTTGCTTTGCTACAAACTTCAGGATCTACCTATGAAAAGTGCCCACATGCATACTAGTTCTAAATAAAAAGAAAATATAGCTGTCTAAAACTCTTTCTGACTTATTCATGTACAGAGCAAAATTAAAGACAATAATAACAGATTATTAATGAACAATTCTTACATTGTAATTTGAGCAGCTGTAAAATCTTCTTTCCGGATTTTCAAGTGTCCAAGAGGTGCACAATGGTGCCTCTTTACCACATCCACACATTTTTTGGGGTGATCTTTCAACGTTATTTGAAATACTTTGTGACATTTTTATGATGCTTTTGGTTGAGAAAGAAAAATTTTAGGAGCTGTTGGATCTGCTAAAGTGAAAGAAAAAAAATAGGCTGCAACTGGATAAAAGCATGAAAGAGAAAAAATAGGCTAAAAAGTATCAGACACCCTCTTTTATAACTCATTGAGGGACATTTTAGTCATCCAAAACAAACGGCTCTCTTCCAATGGCAATTTCGACATCTTGAAGTTTTTAACGGTGTAATTGCTTAGCTGGACTGATGGAGGGGGTAAACTCAGGAAAAACAAATGTTGAGGGGGTAAATTGAGAAATGACCCATACTTAAAGGGGATAAAGTGCGATTAACCCTTTTTTTTATCAATTTGTTTATTTATTACTAAAATCATTAATGAACTCCAATATTTGATAACATCCAGAACAATTAATATCTAAAAAATAAATATTCCTAACACAATAATAAAATATAATAATTTATATATATGTATGGTCCTAGTTAAATTTCATTCCATAATTGCACCTTTTTTTAGATTGATGAGAATATCTTGCTAGTATGATTCAATAGTAGGAAAAAAATTATTATTAAAAAAATTAAAATATGAAAATTATTTTTAAAAGTCTAAAAATGATTAACATATTGTCAGTTTTCTTTAGTAATGTGCATATGGCTAAACTTTTTTTTAATAGCTAGACCATTTTTATATGGAAGTATACATTTTTTTTTATTGATAATACTAAAAAAGAGAAATATGGTTAATTTCCGGAGTTGTTATTTTAATATATACTTACATGCTATTAAAATTTATTTGAATTACTAAATTTTTCTAAATTTTTTTTTTTGCATCTATAAATTTATGTTGAGTGATACAAAATATTAGAGTTGACTAATGGTTTTAAGGACTAATAGACAAATTAAGAGAAAAATGATATAAGCGAATAAAGTACAAAATAGCTATAAGTTAGGAGAATTTACTGTAATTAGCCCTTAGGGTATCAATGTTTATGGAAGCAGAAAGAAATTGCAATTGCCCAAAGTGAGCATGGGCCAAAACTGAAAAGGGCAAAATAAGAGAGGTCTTTTGCTGAAACACTCAGGCCCATAATCTGACGGCTATTTTTGAAATTTGCCGCCAGACACGAGCTCCTCTGTTTCTTCCACTTTCCTAAATCCAACAGGTTTCGTTTAGTATTTAAGGATTCTGTTCATTGTTACTCTAAACTACAGGCCGCAACGAAAACAAGAACATAGTGATCATATCATCGAGGGTTACATTCCTTGATCTTGGAATAGCAAACTACCCGAAGGGAGCGATAAACTTCATCATTATTCATATCATCCAAGGACCAAAACTAGTTTCTTCTTCTTTCTTTGATCCCTAGCAAGTAGTAACAAAGTAGTTATATCTTGGTTTTCTTCAGAAAACTATCTGGTTTGATTCTTGGGTTTGGGAGATTTGGACCTCTAGAAGTACAATCATTCTTGGGTTGGTTGGTTTTTGTTGTTACCATCGCACATGGGAGTAGCTAAGAACGGCATGGCATGGTCGGGAAGAAGAACAATCCAGTGGGGAGAAAATCAACGTCGCAAATTAATGGGAGCAAGGATCAAAAAGTTGCTCAAGTACTTCTGGTTCTAGATGGTCATAAAAGCGATGGAAAAAGAAAAAGAATATTGGATACTTTAAAAAGATGGAAACGCTGCAAGAAGAAGATTGGTGCAATCAGTAGTTGTAAAACCAAGCAGCAGGAAGGAATTTTGGTGTTTTTGGTGATCAAAGCTGCAGCAAAAGTCGACCAAATCCTGATAACGAATACGTTTTGAAGAAGGCTTTAAGTGCAGTTAGGTTAACACCTCGCTTTTCTGAAATCATCTCTACAGCAAAAGCTGACAAAATTGATGTCCATGTCCATCAAGATTGGAACGATAACATGGCGCTATGGGAGGAGCTTAAAGCAGCAACAATAAGAGCAGCAGCGCAGCACTTAAAGAAGAAAGAAGCTGAATTGAGGCAAAAAGAAAGGGAAGCTGCCCTTTTTGCGTTGCAGATGATGGAAAGCACAGTTGACTTTGAGGACAATCTCATGATTCTCAGGAACTTGAGCAACTAAGTCAGTGTTCTCCCTCTTACGTTGTCCATGGAAGCAACAGATCGGCTATGATGGTATTGAAAGGCTTAAAGACCGATAAGGTTGTGCACCCTTCAGAACAGTTTGGCTTGCACTTGAAGGAGGAATTCGTGGCAGCAGATGATGATGAAGACACATATTTTATGTCGGGAAGTAGAAGAAGGAAAGATCATCGAATACTAGTACTTTTGCACACATCATGTTAACTTGTGTAGATCCCTAGTTGTTCAAATAGTTAACTTTTGTCCGCAACTTGATATATTGAACTCAACCCTGAGTTGCAGCTCTGCATTTTTATAGCTATTGAAAACCAGTTCTGTACATGAAATATGTTTACATTTAGAGACATATCTTGGTTTCTTTTATGAATCTCTAGTATGATTTCTTTTTAGGATGCATAAGCTGCATATATATTATATTTATATAAACCTATTCTGTGGAAAAGTTCACATAGCTGAGATTAACCAAATGATGATTTAGTCATGACCATTGCTACAGCTATTCATTGGTTTGATCTTCCAACTTTCTACCAACAACAAGTCAAGCGGGTACTGAAAAAGTCCAGTGGAGTAATTGCAGCATGGTCCTATACTCTGCCACAGATTAAAAAAAAAAAATCTTCACGACCTTTTAACAATTTTTTTGTTTTGCTTTTATGCTGATTCATTTGGGAAGCCAGGGTTTATCAGACTATTACACAGCTAAGAGAGCGGGATCCACATCAAAAGATGAGCACGGATATTGAGTAGGACTGTTCCCATCTGTTATCCAGATCATAGTGAGGGAGAATCAAGTAGATCTCATCTCCTAGTACAAGATTTGGATTGAGCTTGGAATATTCATCTGCAACTCCGAAGTCATCATCTGCCCTTTGATTAGTAGGTGCAGTATTTGCCTCTTGATCCCTCATTGCCTTGCATTGAGACATCCCTTCTTCATGCCTGATTTGCATCTGATCCTTCATTGAAACATGGCCTGCTCCACTTGTTATCTGCTCATATCCATGTATTTGTGCTCCATTGACCACAAAAATATCCCCTAATTCTGCAGCACTTGTCATGACATTCTGCAATTGATCAATTTGTGCTCCGACGACCACAGAACTATCCCTTAATTCTCCAGCACTTGTTATAAGCTGCAATCCATCAATTTGTTCTCCATCCCCAAGAGGATTATGATCCAAAGATCATTTCTTTTTTTCCATTTTGGTAGTCTTTTACTAGACTTGCACTTAAGCGTGTGATTTCCTATTTCATGCGCGGTTGTTTAGAACTTGGGATAATTTATGTGTTGGTTGCCGAACCATTTCAGTTAAGTTGGTAAGCATGTTGAGTTTAGGCGGCAAAAACAAAAAGGAACCAAAGTGCCCCACCTTAACTAGGAAATATAGGATTTATGTGGATTAAAACTACTTATTCTGTGTTTTCGGAAAATAAAATTCATGGGTGGTTAAATGTGGGAAATAAAAGTGGAAGAAAATCCAGATTCAACAGCACCTTGAATCGAAGTTGGCAAGTCATGATACAGAACAAACAGAGGAGGATTTCAGGCGCTGTTATTCAGCTTTTCCTTATCAAAGAGGAAGGATTAAATCAAAACATCATCAAGTAAGGAAACAAGTCAATCTACTTGCATTGTTTCCTCATATACAGAGGAAAATAACGGTCGAGAGGAAACATATCCTCTGACATCAAAATTGAACTATGCTAGACTGCTAGTAAGACAAGAAATTATCCAAGCAGAGAATTGAAGCAATATTTCTTGATTAGCACATCAAAGCAACTGCTTCTCACAAATGGAACATGATATATTTTGAACAAAACGACATCTCATCCAGCCCAGATAGGTGAACTAAGGGTACTGATTGTTGATTGATCTGTTAATACTTAATATGCTGTCAATGACATCCCAGTTAATCTTTTCTTTTCTTGGCCCTGCATCTTTCCATCAAGCTTTTATGATAATCTGCAACATATTATAATTTCTTTTCCTCCGTTGAGACTTGAGAGAGCCAATCTAAAGAGAAAATACACATAGAAATAAACATAAACAGTAATTGGATAAACTTTTTGTTTTCCTTCTTTCGCTACAGGAGAGATAGTAGCTCTGATAGAAACTATACAATGATGTATTGTGCCACCATTTAGCTGCCACACCAGTTTTCAGTTTTCACATCCCCTTTTCTTTCTTCCACTAGACAAAAATTGTGAAAAGGAGCTATATATATAATTCGTGCCTGTCAAATTTCAATTTGCAGGCAGTATTATATTGCCAGTTGCATCTGTCGCTATTAATTTCTGATCTCAGCTTCACAGGCTTTCCTCCTGGTTAACTTCATCCCTGTAATCAGTTTTCGTTCCCTGAAAAATAAAGAACAGAGAATGCAGGTTTAGAAGACACGGGCCTTTCTATCAAGTTACAAGGACCAAATAAGTTTAACAACTGATCACTTGCCTCGCCCTTTTCTTTTGCCTTATTTCTCAGCGATCGGATTGGCGAAATGCCCTGTTCCCAAGAAAATTCAGAGAGTTTACATTACCTCCATCGCTGGAAATATCAAATCTAACAAGTAAACTCAGATAAAAGGCAATGAAGGGAATCGTGAAAGATGTTTTTTTTAGCCCTTAAATCCTTCTTACCATGCAAGATAACTTGAGCTGCTTCAATCGATACAGCCTATCAACCTCGATTTCGAGCATCTTCTGAGATTCGCCTCTCTTGTGCAGCTCATTCATCTGCAAATCAAGAACCAAATCCCTCTCACTGAGCATCTTCTCCGTCTTCTCCTTCTCTATCCTCAACCTCTCGAGCTTCTCGCGAATGGCACTCAGCTCCTCAGCCAGGGACGAATCGAATTGTTCGATCCTGAATTCTTCATTCTTCACCGGGGTGGCAAAAAGGGGATTCGCATTCTCCTTGTTCGAGTCATTATCCAACACTGACACCTCAATCCGATCAGTTGGAGCATTTTGCTTCGGTTTTTGGTGGGGTGTGATGACAACAGGAGTGGCCGGAGAATTCTTTGGCTGCAGTGGCTTCCGGCCACTTTTCGGCCGTTGGATCTGGTGGTCGGATAATGGAGATTGGGCAGCCTTCAACATTTCTTCTGTTCTTTCTTCTCTTTATCAGATTTTTTTATCTGGAGGAAAGGAAGGGGCTGGGCGTTGGGACTGAATAGTAGAGTACAGTAGTATTTGATTAATGGGAAGAAAATACTAAATAGGGTGCTTGACCGAGTTCGAATTTGAAATGCATGAGGCGGACTAACCAACGGCTACTTTGGACATTGGGGTTGGAACATCAGAATTCAGAATATCAGTTTTTTTTTTTTTTGGTTCAATTTCTCTAAGGGACTTTGGATTTTGGAGGGTATTTTGTCTGAACAAGAAGAGATTAAACTATATTTAATTTTCTCGAGTCCCCAAAGATGCCCCAATTTCCAAAGTTTACTTTGTAAAAGATGTATACTGTGGACGGCCGTTCCAATGCCACGGTTACTTTTACCATTACAATCACATCGGCCTATTAGCTCAGTTGGTTAGAGCGTCGTGCTAATAACGCGAAGGTCGCAGGTTCGAGACCTGCATGGGCCATTGTTTGTTTTGTGACTGAATGCTTCGGTACAGTTTTTGTGCTCTTATCCGCCAACTAACTAAACTTCAAATGATACAACTAGTATTTAACTTCGAATGATAATTAAAAAATAAATTCAAATAAGACATAAGACTTGGAAAATATTTGTTTGTTACAAATCCACACAACTAAAAATTAAACAAGTAACAAATTGAAATAATATATTCATCTAATATATAAAACTATTTCGGTATAAAGAAATTAATCTTCTTTTTAAGTTCAATATTTGATTGGAATTGATACAGATAAATCCTATGTTATAAATTATGTTTTTGTCAATCGACGTTCTTTTTAATCCTTTCTTTTCCATTCCTTAATGACCAATATAAAAATAACAATTAGATTTCTTAATAATGAAAACTAGCTAATTTCTGTCTTGTTTTTTGCCACTTTGATTATCGCAATCTCCTTCCCCAAATTATTTTATTCCTGATGACTGTGGGCAATCAATACATTTTGTTTTGAAATATTAGATATTTTGATATTTGAGAGAAAAGGAGTTATTTCGTCTCAAAATTTAATAATATTACGCAAAATAATACCATTTTAATCAGTTTGTGTCTCCATGCAACCAATGTCCGCTTAAGTTGCTATAAATATTGAAGGTAAATGTCAAATCTTTTCTCTTTTGGGATCTTTCTTTCATTCAGTCCAAAGGAAAACAAGAAAGAATAATTAAACTCTAACATGCTTTTGAGGTTTTATTTTTGGATTAATCTTTTCTACGGTATATACATTAACGAATTCTAATGAATGGCATGTCATTTCAATTTGACTTTAAATTATAAATTTTACACACTTTGACTTTCACCCAAACTTGATAGCATTTACAAATATACGATATCAGTATAGTAAAGATTTACACTTTACTTTTATCCTAAAACATTAAGTTAATAGCTTGACCAAGTCTATCGGTCTTATGTATCTAGTGTAGATTATTAAGACAAGATTGGTGTTCAATAGCCTTGTTGGAGGTTGCATCAACGCCCAAGAATTTGCTTTAATGTGGCCATTTTGCTGGGAGATGAAATTCGGGAAGCATACGGTTAGAATCCACAAAAACACATAATGTGATGCTAACTATTTATCCCGCAAATTAAATATTGGGTGTGGACAACAATCTATTTATTCTTTTTACGCACGTTTGTCAATATCTTTTCTATTATTTTTTTATATTATGTATGTATATCATCAAAAAGTACTATTCTAAATAATAATAAAATTAAAGCCCCATTTACAAGATCCCATGAGATGGAGTCTTTTTTTTTTTTTTTCCCCTTTCAAATACAATGAAGGGTTCTAAGGCATCTCCATTTTTTTTCTTGTTAGTGAGAGGAGTGACTCCCTTTTACCTTACCATCTAATCCAATTCCTCCCCCCTTCTCCCTTTTCCAACATCCATTCTCAGGTCTCTAAACTATGGGAGATAAAAAATCTTTAATTTTTTAAATTTCACTGCTCCCTTGTTGAAAGACCAAAAAAAAAAAGAAGGCAAGATAAAAGCACCGTACAAAACTCAAAAGGAGATTAGTATCCAATACGAAATCAAAAAAAGTCCAACCCAATGAGTGTGGCCTTTATAATTGTTAGTGCCAATTTCCCAACCCCCCTCCCTCCCAAACACACACACACAAACCATTCTAATGTGTCTAAGCTATGGGAAATAAAATAAAAATTTAACTTCTTAAATTTCACCGTCTTCTTACTAAAAGATTAAAAAAAAGGTCAAATATGAGCACGTACAAAACTCAAAAAGAGATTAATAGTATTCAATATGAAATCGAGTGCGGCCTTTATAATGGTTAATGGCAATTTCAGCAGCTCTATATTCCCAAGTCCCAACAGCGCAACTCTTACAAACGTGCAAGCCCAAAGTGCCCCAAAGGTATAAATACCTCGCCTATGTCTCCCCGTCAATGCCTAGGACATATATAGCGTGAAATTAAAACTATGATTCAATATTGAAGTGAAGATGGAGACCAAGATTTCGCAATGGTTGGATTCTGTCACCTCCTTTTTCAACCCTGGACAGCACCTTCCCAAGTGCAATCGGGACATTATCCTTGTAAAGATTTTTGCACCCTTTTTTTTCCCTGTTAAAATTTTGGCATTAATTTCCGACTTCTCTTGGTTGTATCCATATTTTTCTAAACTTTTTAAGCCTTGCATGATTGAGTATCTTAGAAACTTGACGTGGGTTTCTAGAATTTCTTCAATTCTCTAGAGTTTTGTGATTCTATAATTCTTTCATAAGTCTATATGGTTGTTGTGGAAAAAAAAATGGTAGAAATCCTTTTTTGTAGATTATGTTCGTAATCTAGCCTTTGGATTTCTAGGTACGTCTGGAAACATGGAAAAAAGAGGTATTTCTTTTCTTTTTTTTTTTTAAAGTAGCAATCGAAGCAATCATCCATAATCTGAATTGATAGTTTGCAGTCTATCTTTTTTTATTTATTTATTTCTTGGATAAATGTTCATGTAAGATTAAAAGGTGCTTTGAAACGTGTTATGTAATTTTTCAGAAAATAATAGCCATTCAAACGTAAATGAGAAAAATATATGTGCATGTAGCAATGTAAGCCTATAATCTACCAAAAAAGAAGAAGAAGCAATGTAGGCCTATTCGTGATGCTTTTAGAAGTTGTACTAGGATAAGTTTTGGAAGTTGATAGTTTCCAGAGCAATGTCATTGCATAAAATACAACCCTTTGCCACAAAAGTTGATCTATTAGGGAGTTGTGGAAGCAGGATTCTTTCAAGAGGTGTTGTGAAGGTCTTTACGGGTTGGTTGATAGCTATATTAGACAGTGGGGAAAATGTTATATAAAATTGTGTGGAAAAGTGCAAATTATGTTATTTTTGTGGATTGTTATCTGAGAAATTCACAATAATTTGGATTTTAAAGGATTACCAGATTTCTTATGTACTATTTTGGGTTGATTTTTTTCAGAATGGAGTAAAAAAAAATGACAGTATGCACTGGTCAAAGTGTTGGGTGTCAAACCAGCAAAAATAAAATTCCTACTCTTAAGTCACGAATTAAGTCCACTATGGTACTGGAGCAGGGACTTAGGCTGTGCAATGGGTTACTAGCTTCACCCTGGTGCCAGAGTTTGCTTGATCCGATATACCAAAGTGTATTAATTACGTGAAAGACAAAATTCGAATATAGCAGCGAGCAGGGTCGAATCCACAGGGACTTGGGAATTTATTTTGAATGAATGTAACATTAAATAAAAATGGGGGAAGTTGATATGGAACTGTCTAATTTAATTGCTCAAATTAAAAATATAAAGTAAATTGACGGAAGGAAAATCTCTAGTCAAAGGTATAATCTCCACTTATGGTTCGAATCACTGATCACAGATGCAGAGATAAAATCTTTCATTTACAAATAAACTGGTTATGGTTGTCAACAAGCTCTGACAACCTGCCTAACCTTACTGATTCGATAACCACAACAAGCTCTGTAGTTATTGCCCTAGCCAATTAAGCAGTCCTAAACACGCTCTTAGGATTTAACCTATTGACAGCATTAATCATTAGACTGGCCACCAATTATAACCAACAAACACACACGCTCGGTTTATTTAGGCTATATCATATATTTCCGCAACAACGACTCAAAAGTTTCTACTACAATTGAATCATATCACTTGCCACATGCACTAAAATTACCCAACAATTACGGATTGAGCACTCTTAGATGGCTGTTAATTACTCACACAATTAAACAGTGATCAAGTATTTAATTGCAAGAAATAATCATATGCATAAGTGAACAGGAAATATATAAACACTTGCAAATTAAAGAACGTAGGGAAATCAATTCGATCTCACAGTTTTGTCGAACCAAAGCTTCGATTTAACCTCTGACTAGATGAAGAAATTAGCCACTCCTCATAGTTGAATTGCAGCCAAAAGTACTGGATTGCAAAGGCATTGCGTTTTTACTAGAAAGCAAGGAATAAAAGATGTTTTTCCCGTTGGGGAATATTGTCGAACACCTGGCGTGTGTCAGAGGCCAGTCCAGAGAAAGGAAACTAGAACTAAACTAAAAAGCTAAACTAGAGGTCCCCCCTTGCTTCTGTACGTCCTCTCCTTAAAAAGCCAAAAGTAAGATGACTAAAAGCTATCTCCGGTGGTCCCCACACATGTGGACAAAGTCTCCAAAATTACTCCTTCTTCCAAGTCTCTCTACGTTGCTTTCTTTTAAGAGCCCAAATGACTTATAGCTTTGTGGTCCCCACCAATCCAAGGCCTAAGGATTGAAGCCCTTAGAAGTCTCCATATTCTCCATAAAGTCCCTCCTTTTTGGTAGTTTTCTGCTTCATTCCTGAAATTAAGTCCCGATACCAAATATGAGTAAATATCAGCAATTAACACAATATTTGTCAGGGATAGAAGGGAAAATTAATAATAAAAATACCAACAATTAACACCCTATCAATTCCCCCCACACCTAAACCATGCTTGTCCTCAAGCATGAGAACAAGAAACAAACACCAATATTTGATAGTGGCTATTGCTCTATCCAACAAATTGCCAAGATACCAAGAAAAATAATATTCAAGCATCAATGGTCAAGTCCAAGAAACATCACTCCGGTTAGCTTCTAAACCACAAATGCCTCTAATTCCAGGTTAACTAATCTAAGAAAAAGGAATGACACACAACAGTTATCAGCAAATGGTCCAACTATTAACCAAAATCTCAACATTAAATCCATAATTCGGCAAGCTGACTTTTATTACACACTAACACAACCTTCAACTTTTTTTCACATTTTTTCTACTTTTCTCTCCTTTTTTTTTTCTTTCAATAGTAACAAAAGACTTAGTCGCTAGCCATTTGAGCCTTTTGACGCGAACTCCAACATTGGCCAGATGAAGGAGCCCGGTTACTCAGCTTCTATCGCCACGTGACCACGTACTCATAGAAGTTACTACCTTTTGACGCGAGAATCAACACTTTTAGGTGCAGATCCCCGGTTACTCAGTAGTAACTAATAGCGGAGTACAGTCAAGTTTATTCATAGTTAAAAATCACAAAAACTCAATATAACACAAAAACCAAAAGAAAACTTGCATCAGCTAGCCTCATTTTCAAACATGGAGAACTAAAGTTAATAACCGGACCAATTCACACGAAAATGCCAATAATCATTCCCTATGCCTAGGAAAGTTAACCAAAAATTATAAGAGTAAAACAATCATTGATATTCACCAAAGAGATGTTTTTGGATTCAACCACATTAACTTGGTACCCTTTTATTATTAAAACTTGGCAATAGCAGAAATAAAGGCAACAATCCAACATCAAACTTGGCATCACATACGAGCTAATCACTAAAAAGAAGAAAAAGAAAATGAATGAAAGACACTAGCACCATAACTGCTCCCCCCACACCTAAATCCTACATTGTCCTCAATGTGACAAATAAAAAGCAAAAGTGAAGCAAAAGTGAGAGGGAAAGCAACCACACTTCCCTGAAATCGGGGCATAGTGAAGGGCGAGGTGGAAACGGAGGTGCAAAGCCTGTAAGAAACAGAAACTGCGCCAAATCATGTGCCATGCCGGCGACATTGGCATCGACGTTGACCATGCGAGCCTCCAAAGTCTGAACCTGGAAAACTAAGAAGAGAGGAAGAAATGAGCTGAAATCGCGTTTCTGAAGCCTTTGTTGGGACACATAAAACGCGATTGAAAACGCGCCTTCAACTCGCGTTTTATAAGTCGCGTTTCCTTCACAAATCTTGCAGGAATGAAAACGCGATTGAAAACGCGCCTTCAACTCGCGTTTTATAAGTCGCGTTTTGTGCACAAATCTCGCAGGAGTGAAAACGCGATTGAAAACGCGCCTTCAACTCGCGTTTTATAAGTCGCGTTTTGTGCACAAATCTCGCAGGAGTGAAAACGCGATTGAAAACGCGCCTTCAACTCGCGTTTTCTAGTCGCGTTTCACTGTGGCTTTCGGACGATTCTCATTGTGAGCTTCCTGCACGTCATCACGCGGGCACGTCAAAACTGAAGGGCACCTATAAATCGGCAAAAACGAAAACTGAAACCCAAAATTAGTCGAATTCAAGGAGAACACCTCTAAACTACCACACGGAATTGAACAAACAATTAAAATGAACAATTGGGTTGCCTCCCAAAAGCGCCTTTCTTTAAAGTCTTTGGCTAGACAAAATAATGCTTCAATCAGAGAGTTCAGGCACTGCAAGGGTCACCTCCTCAACATTATTAACTTGAAATCCTTCATAAAAAGGTTTGAGACGATGACCATTAACCTTAAAAATCTTGTCAGTGTGAAGACTTTGAATTTCTACTGCACCATGAGGAAACACATTAGTCACAATAAAAGGTCCAATCCAACGAGAACGCAATTTACCAGGAAAAAGTTTAAGTCTAGAGTGAAAAAGAAGTACTTTTTGACCAATACAAAAAATTTTCCTTGAAATTGCTTTATCATGAAATGCTTTTGTCTTCTCCTTATAAATGCAAGAACTCTCATATGCATCATTTCGGATTTCCTCCAACTCTTGCAATTGCAACTTCCTGTGTTCTCCAGATTCATCCATTCGCATATTATAATTTTTAACTGCCCAATATGCCCTATGTTCCAATTCCACAGGTAGATGACAAGGTTTGCCAAAAATTAATCGGTAAGGAGACATACCTATGGGGGTCTTAAAAGCTGTACGGTAAGCCCAAAGTGCATCATCTAAGCGCAAACTCCAATCCTTTCTATTGGGATTCACCGTCTTTTCAAGTATCGACTTGATTTCTTTATTGGAGATTTCTGCTTGACCACTAGTCTGCGGATGATAGGACGTAGAAACTCGGTGAGTGACGCCATATTTCTTCAACAATGCTTCCATTACTCGATTGCAGAAGTGTGTCCCTCGGTCACTGATAATTGCTCTTGGCGTGCCATACCTGACAAAAATATGAGATTTAATAAAATCAACTACAACCTTAGCATTGTCAGTCCTAGTTGCCTTAGCCTCTATCCACTTTGAGACATAATCAACTGCAAGTAATATATACATATTACCAAAAGAGGAAGGAAATGGACCCATAAAATCTATACCCCATATATCGAAAATTTCACAAACCAGTATAGGAGTAAGAGGCATTTGATCTCTATGGCTTAAATTACCTGTCTTTTGACAATTTGCACATGATTTACAAAATAAGTATGCATCACTAAACAAAGTTGGCCAAAATAAACCACACTCTAAAACCTTTCTTGCAGTTCGCTTAGGGCCAAAATGTCCACCACACGCATATGAGTGACAGAAAGATAAAATTGATGGAACCTCTTCTGTAGACACACACCTGCGAATAATTTGATCAGAACAATATTTCCACAAGTATGGTTCGTCCCACACATAATATTTAACATCACTTTTAATTTTTTCCTTTTGAGCTCTAGACAAATCATTAGGTAGCGTTCTAGTAACCAGATAATTCACTAAATCAGCATACCAGGGAGTTGTCTTTTGAACTACAAAAAGATGCTCATCTGGAAAATTATCCTTCAAGGGAGCAGGTCCTTCACTATTGATCAAACGACTGAGATGATCAGCAACCATATTTTCGGCACCCCTTTTGTCTTTAATTTCCAAATTAAATTCTTGGAGTAGGAGAATCCACCTTATAAGTCGTGGTTTGGCCTCTTTCTTGTTGAGCAAATATTTCAAAGCTGCATGGTCAGAATAAATAATGACTTTAGTGCCAAGTAAATAAGAACGGAATTTTTCTAAAGCAAAAACAATAGCTAAAAGCTCCTTTTCCGTAGTCGAATAATTGCACTGGGCACCATCCAAGGTCCTCGAGGTATAATAAATGACATAAGAAGCTCTGCCCTCCTTCTGGCCAAGTACTGCACCAACAGCAAAATTGCTGGCATCACACATTATCTCGAAAGGAAGACTCCAGTTTGGTGGTCGAACCACTGGTGCTGAAGTCAATGATCCCTTGAGCGTGTCAAATGCACTCTTGCAATTATCATCAAAATGAAATACCACATCCTTTTGAAGTAATTTGCATAGAGGATGGGATATCTTTGAAAAATCTTTGATGAAACGCCTATAAAAACCTGCATGGCCAAGAAAAGAGCGAACTTCCCGCACACTTGCAGGGTAAGGTAAACATTTGATAATTTCTACCTTAGCCTTATCTACCTCAATTCCTTTTGCAGATACCACATGGCCTAAAATTATGCCTTGGTCCACCATAAAATGGTATTTCTCATAATTTAAAACAAGATTAGTCTCAATGCACCTTTTAAGAATTTTTGTGAGGTTAGTTAAACATTCATCAAAAGAATTACCATAGACAGTAAAATCATCCATAAACACTTCTATGATATTCTCCACATAATCAGAAAATATACTAACCATACACCTTTGGAATGTAGCAGGCGCATTACAAAGACCAAAAGGCATTCGTCTATAGGCAAATGTACCAAAAGGGCAAGTAAATGTGGTTTTCTCTTGATCTTCAGGCGCCACTGGAATTTGTAGAAAACCTGAAAAACCATCAAGACAGCAATAATGAGATTTTCCTGCCAACCTTTCCAACATCTGATCAATAAAAGGCAATGGAAAATGATCTTTACGAGTTAATGCATTTAATTTTCTAAAATCGGTACAAACTCTCCACCCATTTTGAACTCGAGTGGGCACTAACTCACCTTTAGGATTTTCAATAACAGTAATTCCTGTCTTTTTAGGAACTACTTGAACAGGACTTACCCACTTACTATCCGAAATGGGATAGATTATACCTGTGTCAAGAAGTTTTAAAACTTCTTTCTTCACTACCTCCATCATTGGTGGGTTCAATCTCCGTTGAGCCTCTCTCGAAGGCTTAGCACCATCTTCTAACAAGATGCGATGCATGCAAGTGGCTGGACTTAATCCTTTTATGTCAGCCACTGTCCATCCTATTGCCTCCTTGTGGTCCTTCAACACCCGAATTAGTTTTTCTTCCTCTAAAGCAGTCAATTTACTGGAAATTATTACTGGGAGTGTATCTCCATCTCCCAAGAATGCATACTTTAAATTATCCGGTAACTGCTTTAATTCCACCTTCGGGGCTTGCACAATAGATGGCAAAAGCTGTGAATGAGACAGAGGTAATTCCAAGTAAGACACATTGGAAAATTCTGGACAAAGAGAATTCAATTCAAAAATAACTTCCTGCAATTCAAAAGGAAAAACAAACTTCCCTTTTATCTTTTGCAAATTTTCCTGACAGAGACCAGTAGAAATAGCAACCTTCAACGCATCGTCATTATTAAATTCAAAATTTTGCTGCGCCAAAGAATCAATTACATCTATAACAAAAATTGAATGAGATTCACCAGGATATTTCATGGCATCATAAATATTAAATTTAATAACATCACCATCAAATTCCATAGTCAATGTGCCAGTGAAAACATCAATTTTTGTTCTAGCAGTTTTCAAAAATGGTCTCCCTAACAGTATTGGAGATGAATTAGAATTATCATCCTCCATATCAAGCACATAAAAATCTGCAGGAAAAATCAAATTATCAATTTGCACTAAAATATCCTCCAAAACTCCATCAGGATAGGCATTTGATCGATCAGCCAGTTGAATTATTACGCCCGTCTCTTTTAAAGGCCTAATGTTCATCAAATTATAAATAGAACGAGGCATAACATTTATCGAAGCACCCAAATCCAACATAGCTTTTTCAATTTTAATATTACCTATTTTGCAAGGGACAGTAAACATACCTGGGTCCTTGCATTTAGGAGGCAATTTTTTCTGCAAAACTGCCGAAACATTTTCTCCCATATGCACTTTCTCGTTTCCTTTCAACTTTTTCTTACCAGTGCATAATTCCTTCAAAAATTTAGCATATCTAGGAATTTGCTTAATTGCATCTAAAAGAGGGATATTTACCTCAACTTTTCGAAAAGTGTCCAAAATCTCCTGTTCGTGCTCTTGCTTTTTGGACTTTGCCAGTCGACTAGGAAATGGAGGCGGAGGTGTAACCACTTGTGTTGATTTTTCTCCAAAATCTGGTTGTTCCAAGGCTCTAGGTTGAGACACATTCCCCTCTTTTTCGAGCTCTTCCTCGATTGCTTGTTCAGAAATTTTCTTGCTCGGCTCAGGCAACTCTTTGCCACTTCTTAATGTGATGGCACTAGCATTTTGCTTGGGGTTGACAATTGTCTGCGAAGGTAGCTTTCCAGATAATTGGGATTCCAATCTATTGACTGTGGAAGCTAACTGGCTCATTTGATTCTCCAAATTATGAATGCTAGTTTTCGTCTCCTGTTGAAATTGTTGAGTGTTAGTAGCCAAAGATTTCACAATATCCTCAAGTGACATACCTGATTTAGGAGCAGGTTGTTGCTGTGAAAGTTGAGGTCTAGGTTGATATTGTGACTGATGTGAAAATCCTGGTGGCCTTACTGCATAATTAAAATTAGGATGATCCCTCCATCCTGGATTATAGGTGTTTGCATAGGGATCATACCGTCTCTGAGGTGGTCCTGGAAATCCAACTGCATTAGCCTGCTCAGTCGAATCATCTTGGAGTGTGGGGCACATATCTGTTGGATGACTCGAACCATAGCAGATTCCACATGTTTTCAATTGCTGCATTTGTCCTATAGCTAACTTTTCAACCAAAGAAGTTAGACAATCTAATCTTTGCTCTATTGAAGAATTACTTACCTCATTGACTCTACGAGTCGTGTTATCCTGCCTGTCTCCAAATTGTTGAGCATTTGCAGCCATACTCGATATCAAATTTCTTGCCTCCGTGGGTGTTTTATTCACTAAGGAGCCCCCACTGGCAGCATCAATAATTCTTCTGTCAGTTTGGGACAGACCCTCATAAAAATACTGGATGAGGAGTTGATCAGGAATTTGATGATGAGGACAACTAGCACATAGTTGCTTGAATCTTTCCCAATATTCATGTAGAGTCTCTCCATTGAATTGTCGAATTCCACAGATGTCTTTCCTAATGCTTGCAGCTCGGGATGCAGGAAAGAATTTTTCTAGGAAATGCTTCTTCATGTCTGTCCATGTGGATATTGACCCAGAGGGCAGATAATAGAGCCAATCCTTAGCTTTATCGGCTAAGGAAAATGGAAAGGCTCTTAATTTAATTTGCTCCTCTGTGACTCCCTGAGGTTTCATTGTCGAGCAAACCACATGGAATTCTTTGAGATGCTTGTGGGGATCTTCACCTGGTAAGCCATGAAAAGAAGGAAGTAAATGGATTAGTCCAGATTTTAACTCAAATGCAACCTCTAATGTAGGATAAGTAATGCATAGAGGCTGTTGATTTAAATCTGGTGCAGCCAATTCTCTCAATGTCCGTTCATTAGCCATGGTGCTATCTATCTCTTCCGTCTCACTAAATGAATCCACAAAACCTACTACTGAATTATGTCCAGTAGATGAGGAGGATGCCTCTGCTCGTT
>NW_020861796.1:0-19715 GCF_003713205.1 Coffea eugenioides
TAAATACAACAAACAGAACACAATTCCGACTTTCCTGTACGAAGTTATAGCCAATTTCCCAAAACTGCGCAGATACTCCTGCGAAAATTTCAAGATTTTCTAACAACTTGAGAATATGAAACTTTTCTTAACAAAATTCATTTCCTTGGCTCAAATTCAACCATTAAAGCAACCAAGAATCATAGGCAAGTGAGTTCACATAAGGGTTATAAAGACAAGTGAATTTTCGGGGTCTCACAACTCGTATCCCACAAGCCCGAATCTAGACAACATAACAAAGTTTGATAAATTGAGGAAAAATTGAAACCCTATAACCCTCTATGATATGAACTAAGATGAAATCTCAACCCATAACAACCGATAGATAGAACTTTAGTTATATGATAGAAAGCACGACAAATAAGTGTGGTTCTTGTTTGATAAGCCAAACAAATACTTAGAACAAATTCTAAGATACTCAAAGGTTGCTTCAAGGAAGTTTAGAGAAAACTCTCTCTCAATTTCTGGAAAATTCTACTGGTGTTATTAACGCAAGACAAAAGGTCCTTATATAGATGTTTACAAGACCAAAACCGAATGAATCTTGGAAAAACACTAGGCAGCCTTTTATTTCCTTACTGCTAGCTGTTTCTGCAAATCCTACTAATATTAGGATTTGTGACAAATTAACTCTTAGTAATGCACTTAAGAAACAACTAAACATTAACTAACACTACTCGGACACACTCGCTCAGCATGAACTAATCACACGAACTAAAAAAACTAACTAATAAACAAGCTAAAATAATTCGAACAAACCCTAACTTATGTTAAGCTCACGGATCTCACTAAGAAACTCGATCATGGATCTTCGTTGATTTGTAGGGCATTCATGAGCTTGCATTCATGAGCTTGGATCAATCTGATATTAGCTAGTGTTTAACTAAGGTTCCAATGACCAGCTTGTCTTCAAACTTCATCCGGCAATCTTTCCTTAACTTTCTTCCATTTGAATAGCTTAAGTATGAAGGCGTTGTCGCATGAGCAATCCAACTTCAACTTGACACGAACAAGAGAAATAATCTCTAAACTTGGACTTGAACCTTGGATTGCATCATGTTTTAAAGCATTTTTGTATAAAAGAAAATGCTTGAGTTCTCTAAAAGGGAGGTTAATACTGATCCTATGATGAACTACATGGAGAAGAAGAAAAACAACAACAATAGTCTTGTTGGAAGGTCCAAGGAAAAGGAAATTTGCTAGATACAAATACTAGTTCAAGAGACAATGAGTAGCTAATATTGTCAAAAAATAGTGCATCTGTTGAGCAAGATTATGTCATATTTAACATGGTTATTAAATGAATCTTCTTTTTCTTGTGACATGGCAGTTTGTGACATGTGAATACAGGTCATGATATTTTATGTCAAAAGTCAGTCTAAGAAAAGAACTGTTCAAATGTGGCAATAGAAATTTTATTACCTTGATGATAATTATTCAATATTTATGCATGTCTATGTAAGGCAATTGTCAAAATAATAGCATGAGAAATATGTATTTGTATTACTCTCAAGTGAATTTAGGTACTACAAATGCTAGTAGTTACATTTGTTCTAAATTCAGTCAAGAGTATGTTGAGATCATAAGATACTAATTGTTGAAATCAAAATCTTGGCTACTGCAAGTGTAAAAAGGCAAAGTGGTTTAGGGTTTGTGGCCACACCCTACACCTTTGATCTATTTATTTATAATTTGTAACTACTATATCTAGAGTCTTGAATAAGGTGTAAGGTAAATCTAGACATGTTAAATCTAAGACTTAAGTGACTTAGAAAAATTTTATTAAAAGAATGACGTTGTGTTTGTTATATATGAAAACTACAACAATTAAGGATATTTGTTGATTAAGTCCTTGTCAAGGGACTTGGTGAATTTAACATCATTGGGTATGGGGTTTAAAACCTTAATCTAAAATCACTAGCAATGAAAATCCTACCTTTATTTTAGCACTACCATTAAATGAAAAGGTTTAAGGGGTAACAACAAGTTACTAAATGGTTATAAACACTAAATTTCTGTTCAAGTTATTGTGAAATTTAGAAATTTTTGATAATTTTTTTTATTTGTTTCTTTGGAAAGAAAAAATGACAACAAAATATTTTTTTCCTTTAAATTTAATAAAAACCAAAAAAAGGGAGAGAGGGAGACCTGGAGGATGAATTTTAGGAAAACGTTTAAGAGATCCATGGAATAACTCTTCGCATTCCTACTTCATGTACGTTTTCCACTATCTTGCTGGAATGAATTCGTGTATGTTTGTCACTATGTTGCTGGGATGAGACAATGCAATGGAAGAAAAATTCAAGGATATATAATTTTTCCCTTCCTTCAGACAACTCATTACTTGCATCAGTAAGCCAATGCATCTAAGTTCCCTACTCCTGCGAATCAAATGGTTAACTCGTCAACAACATCCCAGGCAATTCCTTCATGGAACTAGGGATCTACAAGTCAAAAGCTAGCAACAATTAACAATAACACAGAAGTGTCAACTAGTGCAGTGAAATTATAGTTAATGGACATAACCCACATAGCTCACATTTAGCAGAACACACGACACAAATACAGAACCACAAGAAGGGATTCTAGAAACCATGGCCAGAAAACACAATAAGCAACAGAGCACAAGCCGAAAGGATGTAGTGGAGCTTCACCTTCAAGATCCATTAACCCACACCACATTATTCTACGCAGGGAAAACACATGTTAAAGAGATCAGCAACAGAATAGGATGACAGTAGTGATACTTCTGGAGCTTCGACTTTCTGTTAATTGGGAAGTCTATATGATAACAATGTCTGAACACGGTATATTTAATACCAAAAAAAACTGAATCAAATTGCCCCAACAGCATTAGAAAATAAATCCACAACAATAGTTGCATTCAACTCTAAGTTTGGCCAATGATTTAGAGCAAACAATATGGAGGGTGAAGTAAGCTTCTTCATCAAAATCCATTTCTACCTCATTAAACGCAAAATACATCAGCAAAGAAATCTAATTAAAATTTTACGGAGTGATTCGTACAACAAGCCAAAAATTATTGAAAATAAAATCCATAATTAGGAAAGAGACAGAAAAATAAACTTTCATTGATTGAAATTGAAACAACTGAATACACCACCATCATAGATTACCCATCCAAATTTACACACCTAACCCTACCATCCCTACCCAAACTAGCAACAAACCCTAAAACACAATATCATTAAAAATTTTGGTAGTACTTCTAAACCCTAAGCCCTCTCACCCCTAATCCTCCTAGCAAGCTGGATATCCTTGGGCATAATTGTGACCCTCTTGGCGTGAATGGCGCACAGATTTGTGTCCTCAAACAGTCCAACAAGGTACGCCTCCGCAGCCTCCTGCAACGCTGCCACAGCACTGCTCTGGAAACGGAGATCAGTCTTGAAATCCTGAGCAATTTCCCTCACCAGCCTCTGAAATGGGAGCTTGCGGATCAACAGCTCGGTACTCTTCTGGTACTTCCTGATTTCTCTCAGCGCCACCGTTCCTGGACGGAAACGATGGGGTTTCTTCACTCCTCCAGTTGCCGGAGCTGATTTCCTTGCCGCCTTGGTGGCTAGCTGCTTCCTTGGGGCCTTTCCTCCGGTGGACTTCCTAGCAGTCTGCTTGGTACGCGCCATTGATGCGAGTGGAAAACAGATAGAAATTAGTTACCCGTGAGTGTGTGCGTAGATCTGGAAGAAGACAAATGAGATTAGTGTTGTGAAAATTAGGACCGGGTTTGGGAGCTTTATATGGTGGCGGAGACTGGAGAGGGAGACTAGCGAATTTTTTTGGCGGTGGGTTTTGAAATTTTTGGAAATGAAATGGGAAAATATGGACCGTTAGATTGGAATTGAAATGAACTGTGAGATTTGAAGAGAATGTTAGGTAATAGATAGCGATCCGAGTGAAGTACCAAGCAACAAATAACGAGTCAACACGTCATCCATTATTCTGGCTTGCTTTTTGGTCTTTGGTCTTGGGTTCTCCGGGTGGTGAGTTCAGGAGAACTTTTTTTTTTTTTTTTTTTTTGAATTTAGAACTTAGTTCAATTTGCCCCTTTTGTTAGAAATTGGACGTAATCATATGTTTCTCTGGAAATTCCAAGTGGCCGTTTGGCAAGGGCTCATTCGGCAAATGAATTTTTTTTATATATTTATTATAAAATTTGAAAAAAAAAAATTTAAGATGTAAAACTTTTTTCTTTTTTTTTTCATTTTCTTTCATTTTCCTTTTTTTTCCTCTCCTCTTCTTTTCCCTCACTTCACTGTTGATCTTACTCCCTTCCTATCGTCAGTTGCCGGCAATTACTTGCCGCCAACATTAAAACCTCTGCTAGTAATTGACGTCAGCAACAACAACATTTTTTTTTTGGTTTTTTCTGTCTCCCCCTCTTCTCCCTACCTCCTCTCCCTCGCACTATCTAGTCATGCTACCAAATCGTGCAACAGGGGACAAGAAGGGTCACTACTACAAAAATGTTCTTTTATGACATTCAAAAGCGTCATTATAGATCTATGTCATGACGTTTAGGCTATAATAACGCTCTACTGAAAGCGTCATCCATTCTAGTGTCACAATAGGTTTATGACAGTTTTAAGTGTCCTAATTTATCATTATTATGACATTATTAAATGTCATTATCTATGCCTATTATGACACTTTCAAATGACAAGAAATGCTGGGGTACAATAACATATCACGATGCTTTTTTAGTATAAGTAGATAGAAATATTATGACACTTTTGAAGAGTAACTAGATCAGGCTTTTATGACATTTTCTACTTGTCAGTATAGCATCCAAATTAAAGTGTTCCAACTTCCTGTTACATATCATCTAACGTCAGAAACCACATTTCATCCTACTGCACAAGCATCTTAGATCCTAAATTTTGAAGGATTGTAACATAGCTAGTACAATAATATAACAAAAGCAATACAATCATCCAAACTTGAGCAAAAGTACATCATTTAAACAATCCACACCAAAAGTGTCTACAAATTACATACTAATTTAGATGGTTTTAAATCAGTCGTGTACATATAAAGGACGCACAGGACAGCAACTCAACTACCAAGCAAGGAAGATGCCTTCAAAAAACTGCCACTTGACCCAATGTTGCTTTAATTTTCTTCAATACTCACTTACAAGTGTTGTAAACCAAACAAGACAAATTACAATTCACATAGGTCTTGTTTTACAGTTTTAACATTAGAAAACAAATAATAACTACATTAGACAAATGGTAAAGGTATGACAAAAGAGTACCAGATTTATTGGCCAAACAATAGCCACTCCAATTGCATCTCTAATCTTTCAAAAATTACGGTATGGCCTCATCAACTCCTCATTACTCTCCACAGGCACATTCACATGAACTTCACACCAACGTGACCCCAAAGGTGTGTCACCAACTTTAGTCGTAGGATCCAAACTTCTAACCTCTCCAACAGCCAAAATTCTATTTGGATCAATTATGCTCCTTATTGTAACTTCATCCCCAACCTTGAAAGTATCAATTTTATAAAGTTTGTGAAAATCATACACAAGAGAGCAACTCCTAAACAGAAATTCATTACATAATACTACAAAATCAACCCAAATTTCAGTGATTTACACTCATTAATTAGGTACTCTTTTGCATTCTAACTATCAATCCGACTTCTATTTCAAACATAATTCTTCAATGTGCATAGGTACATGAGATAATTACAAAATAATATGTTATAATAAGACTAATCACATTAAGAAAAAAAAGATGAAATTTTAAACTTATGATAATTATCTTTCAATTGGATACATCCAATGATAGTATACTGGAACAATTATTCTTGCCTCAGTTGCTAAATGAATGGTCAAATGAACCATTACAACAAATAAAGATGGTAGAAACACACGCTCCAACTGGCATAGCACAATAGTAATTTCACTTTTCATTTGAACAAGTTCTCTAGGACAAAATGTTTTAGAACACAAATCTCTAAAGTAGTTGGACAACTTTATCAAGGGAGACTGCACTGATTTTGGAAGAAGATTTCTGTAGCATTATGGTAACAGTTGTTGAATTAAAATGTAATTATCATGACTCTTAAGTCTAGATAGTTTAGGAGGTTTCAAGTGCACAGACTTTGAAATTGTGGCTGAATAACCATTAGGAACTTTAACTTTTTTTTTTAGAATTTTGCAGAATAATTCTTTCTCTTTCTTAAGTATGTTACTGCACTTTATTAGTCTCTTGATGACTCTCTATCTTCCTAACAAAATCCCAAAATCCAATTACAAGGAAGAACAAATAAACCAAATTCCAAGAGCCATCAAATGAAGAATGAACAAAGCTGAAAATAAGATGCTTAAACTAGACTAATAAAGTTTCTTAAACTCTATTTGGTTTCTTATCACAATCAGAATCCGAATCCAAGAACTTGGTAATTACCAACAACTCAAGTATCGCCCAATGTTGCCCTGTTTAGGAGCACATAATTTAAGCATCTTCAAGTTCAACCAGCAGCATTAAAACTGGTTAAACAACTATTCAAATGGGGCAGCTATATTTTGAAAGTTTCTTTCTGGCAAAACAGCAAACACATAGCAAATATTATTAGACTTCACATTTTTGGCCGGAAAAATATAACACTAAATGCTTGAAATCAGTCCAAACTTATGAAAAACAAAATAACCCACTTAATATCAGGGTGTTAGCCTTACAAACCTAAATTTCTAACCTAATTTTGCAAGGAAAACTCAACAGAAAATTGAATCAAGAGATGGAAAAATTAGGCACAAAAAGCAAATAACTTTCAAAAACCAAATGCAGACTAACCGTTTGTCTGCCACCACAATCTTGCCTTCCTCTATCTTCAAATGTCCTAATTATCACTAGGTTCGAATGCCCTAATTCCTCTTCGCAATCAAACCACGGATCTACGAGTTACTTAGAGAGGTGAAAAATGGTGCGATGAGATAAGGTGCAAAAGCATGAGAATGGATATTGTGTATGATGATGCATGATTGGTTCTCTGGCTCAATTGGGATGATTGGTTATGTCCGGAGAGAAAAAATTGGGGGAGGAAAGAGTAGATCTTGAGGTCAGGTAAGTTCTGGAGAGGGGCTTACAAATTTTCCTGAAAAAAAAAAAGCGCCTTAGTGGAGCGCCATTTTGTTTCAGCATTTTCTATTTTTTTTTTCAATCTGTTTCTAGCATTACGATGTCGTTATGGTGTCTTCTTTTCCTTTTTAATGACCATTCCTATTGCATGTCATATTAAGATTGTATTATGACATTTTGCTAAAAGTGTCATAATAGGTGTGTCACTAAAGACTATTTTTGTAGTAGTGGGTGGTGCGGGAGGGAGATGGGGGAGAGAGAAGAGGAAAGGGGGAGAGCAAAAGCGCAACGGATCTTCTGTACCAAACCCTGTCTCACATCCTGTCCCACTCCTTAGGATCCCGCCAAGTGTCCCTTAATAAACCAAACCCTTAAACAACCCAACTCGGACCATATTAATCGATTAATCGGACAGAAAACTTAAACCCATTCAATCTCTATAACCAAACCAATTAAAATAAAAACTCTTTAACCAAAATCACAATTTATCAACAAAAAAAATCCTAAAACCCAAACAACCTCTGTCCTCTCTTCATCATCTTCACCATTCAAACAGATAACTTGATGATCCGTTGCGCAATTTACAACTGACGCCCACCATAAGTTGCCCCATTGTGAGTAATATGCTTCTATGCTTTAGTTTTTGGCTTTTATGCTTTAGTAGTATGTTTCACGAAAGCACACGTAAATAGTTGTGGGACTTCTCCTAATTGTCTTGAAACATGATTTCCCTGGAACTGATGTAGGACTTCTCCTAATTGTCTTGAAACATGATTTCCATTGCTGTTAACTATGTTTTGATTATCGCAGACTGCATTATAAGAATTGTCTCCGAATAGCTGTGAAATTGTGCCCATGCACTCCGTATCCCATAGATGAGATAGCGAGCAAATCCTTGGGAATTTCGACAACTGTATTTGCTGTGGTTCACAACTAGCCGCATCAGCCGTTGTCCCAGTCTCGGTACTTTGATCTTCAGCTTTGATATCAAGGGCTTTTCCAAAATTTTTCTTCTTATAAATTCTGCAAAGAACCCAATCAATAATTCCGGCTGCAACAAACATACAAAAAGGAAACGTTAGAAATTGTTATTGCTCTCTTCATAGTTTAGCAAATCTGAAGGCAATATGTGTACTATCTGTTTGGTCTATGATTTTCCTGTGCATCCATATTCCACACTTTTTTGAAGTATCTGTTCGTTCGGTATTTCTACATTTTGTGTGATTTCTATGCAAACTTATGTGTTTAAATATACTGATAAACGGTTGCCTAGATTTTCTGTTGAATTTTCCTTTTGAATTGAAATACAAAAGAGGAACGTTGTTGAATTTTAGTAGAATAGTGAAAATTCATGTAAAAGATGATCTAATGTTACAAGACAATGACTTTAACTTCGGTTTTTGAAGGGCTTAACTATCGATTACATTTGCAATTACGCACCTTGAAGAAAAGCCAGGACCACATAATTAATGATACCACTACATCTAACTACATTGCATAATTGTTAGGTTACCCTCATGGAATCATTTTGCTTGTTAGGTTGAGATCTTGATTCACTCAAGCGATATTGTATTCCAAAGGCTCGAATCATTGTATTCCATGATACCAAATCCCTCGATTCCATTTGAGAAAATACCGAATAGGCAAAGCCCTTGAATTATCAGGCAACACGCCCTTGAATTTCATTTCTTTGTAAGTGAATATGCACTCGTTAAAAGTCCCATTTCGCGAGTAGAACGAAATGATAGCAGTCCAAGCGAACACGTTTGGTTCAGACAATTTGTCAAACAACCGGCGGGCGATCTCTATGTTGTTGTTGTCTGTATACATTTGAACCAATTTGGTAGACATGAGGAGGGGAAGAAAAGGGAGAAACTCTTGCCATTGCCATTGCTATTGCTATTGCCATTGCTCCTGTGTAACCTGATACAACTGCTATTATCAATCGCTCCCCCACTACCATTACGACAGGCATTCCATTGCTGCTGCTGCTGCTTCGCCATTGTATCTTTTTTCTTCAATTAGGACGTCATTTAAAAAGAAAAATACGCATAGCCCCTCTCTCCCCCTATCTCCCTGCAACAAATAATGATAGTATTTAACTGAATGATGACTGTTGGAGGTATTTATGGTATGGAACACAAATCAGTGCGAGGAAACTGGTCCTAGAAAGTTGGTGAAGACGATGAAGAGAGGACAGAGGTTGTTTGGGTTTCAGGGTTTTTTTTGTTGATAAATTGTGATTTTGGTTAAAGAGTTTTTATTTTAATCGGTTTGGTTATAAAGATTGAATGGGTTTAAGTTTTCTGTCCGATTAATCGATTAATATGGTCCGAGTTGGGTTGTTTGAGGGTTTGGTTTATTAAGGGACACTTGGCGGGATCCTAAGGAGTGGGACAAAATGTGAGACAGGGTTTGGTACAGAAGATCCGTTGCGCAAACATGTACTCTCTTTCTCATGCACACAAGGTTGGTGAGTTTTATATTTTGTGACACTGACTTTACTGCCCTACACGCCACAATACACTAATACTATAACCTAATCACCACCATTGATGACTCAATCATCACCAAAACAACCCACGGAGCCTTCCTAATCAATGTTCAAGGTTGCAGCTCACACTGATCCCTCACACATAAAACTGTCAAGATCGAAGACTATGGCATTTCTTCGATTAAGAATAAGTGCAGAATTGGTTAACTGAGAACTGGTCTGAGAGTGACAGAGAATAAGAAGAAGGAACTGAGAGAAAATATGGAAGAAATTGAGAGAGAAAGTGAGAAACAAAATTGTTATTCATTCATTTGCTTAAGATTGTGTACATCGGCTTCTTGCATATAACAATGAGATATTGATCAGTTATGTAACAAACTAACTGTCTCTGTTTCTAACTATAACTACTTTCTAACATCATCCAATTAACTGATTACAACTACAAGAATAGACAATTGCCTCTTCCTTAACACAAGCATTGTCCTCAAGGCTGGAAATGAGAAACTGGTTACTGGTAAAAGAAGGTCTTCCCAAGAGGCATTACTAGCATCAACGTGATACCATTTTACGACATATTTAATCAGTAGCTGAGAATCTCGGTGGATTACCGTCATTTAAAGAATTGATTTGGGTTCCATTATGGATTGATCTTAAGTACCATATTAAGGGGAAGTAGCAGAAAATTTTTTCCCAAATCAACCTTTTTTTGGGAAGTAAAACATGAAATGATAGATGTAATAAATCTCCTACATGCAACTTAAGTTTACATGCCACTGGCTTTACTTTCTCCAAAACTTCAAGAAGTCCATAATACTTTTTTGACAACTTTAGATTCTTCCGGATTGATACTGATTGTTGCTAAAAAGGCTACATTTTGAGAAACACCACATCTCCAATTGTAAATGATCTTTCTATCCTATGTTTATCAACAAAGAATTTCGTTCTCTGTCTAGCTTTTGAGAGCTGCTCTTTAATACTATGTATTATCCTTGTTCTCTCCTGCATTATATCAGTTGCGGTAGGTATGATTGAATCCTCATAAGGTCCTAAGGGCAAATAGGATGGAACATACCCATATAGGGCAACTTTTCTATGAAATCCATAGTCAAATGTTCCGAAACTTTTTCGAGAACCGGCATTAGTTTCAACAACCTTGGATATGGTACATGCTCTTCTTTATATCTTTGACAAGTATCACCGTAAATAACTAGATTGTCTCATGCCTTCGGAGTGAAATACTGATTTAGCTTATGTAAAGTATTTCAAGAGTAACCAACTTCCTTTAGAGGAGTTGGCCACCACATTAATTGTGGAGTGGGGGGTCAAGGGTTCAAACCTTGCCTCCCATCAATGTGCCTCAATATAAGGTTTGTTCTAAATCCATATGGGTGTGTGGTGCACCCGTCTGGTCTGATGGTGGTTCAGTCCCCATCAGATTCCCCCGGCTCACTTGGGGAACCTCCAAGTGAAGAGTATTTCAAGAGTATCCTCCAATAAAAGAAGAATATACAACTCGTCCATCTAAACTTCATAGAAGTGACTGCAAATAATGAATTTTCTTGCATTTCCTCTGATTCTGTTAGCATTTTTTCTGGACAAAGAATTTGTAGCTTTATTCTCATATCTCTTTTTAACCACTTGTATTTCGTAATCCAAGCCCAGTAATTTTTTCAACAAATTGTGTTGCAGGGGAGTAGTTTAACTTTTGTTCCCGCAAAAATTTCAGAGACTAGTAATTAGTCTTAATATGGAAATGGTTACCTACTAAGTAGTATCTCCACTTTGTAGCAGCTAACACCACGGCCAGCAATTCCTTCTCTTACACGGATAATGCTAGATTCTTGATAGGCAAGCCTACGCTAAGGTAAGCAATAGGTTAAGATTCCTGTTGCAACACTGCCCTTATATTATTGCTAGCATCATTTTCAACAACAAATGTTTTATTGAAGTCAGCCAACCTCAGAATTAGAGCAGTACACATGACAAGCTTTAATTTTCTCACAGGCCTGTTGTGCAGTTTCATTCCTTATAAAACTATCCTCCTTTTTAGCTTAAAAAAACTATTCTTTTGTAACTGATCAGTCAATGGTTTACAAATTGATCCATGATGCTTAAGAATCTTCTGTAGTAGCCTGTGAGGCCCAGAAATCCTCTTTAAGGACTTAACAGAATGAAGTATAGGGCAATTAATAACATCCTCTATTTTTATCTCATTCATACTCGCCCCTTTTGCTGAGATAATATGTCCCAAATATTTAATTTATGTTTGAGCAAAATAGCACTTACTTTGCTTTGCATACAATGATTATCTTGTAAAACTTTCAGACAATGTCCAAATATTCTAGACGTTGTTGCAGTGTAGAACTAGAACATCGTCAAAGAATATCAAAACAAATGTTCATAGATAAGACTCAAAACTTGATTCATTAATGAATGAAAAGTGGCTGGAGCATTGGTCAAACTAAAAGGCATAACCAAAAAATCATAATATCCTTCATGAGTTTGAAATGTAGTTTTATGAATATCTTGAGGCTTGACTATTGGCTGGTGGTATCCTGTTCTAAAATCCAGCATTATTAAAAACTTAGCTCCACATAATTCATTCAGTACTTCTTTTATTTGGAATAGGATACTCATCTTTGACGTGAGACGGATCTAGACGAACACCAAGTTGGGATGTTTTGCGGAACTTTGACCCTTCTAGAATCACGAGCCACGAACTAAGGAGATTCCTTAACCCACGACTAGCCACTTTAGTGAACCAAAAGTATAGATAGAAGAACGCCACAATCAAGGAGACTACTTGATTGATAAGTTCGTTGAACAACTTGAGATTGATTCTCAAGTATTCAAAGGAAATTCTCTTGAGGCAAGAGAGAGTGAAATGACTCACATATATTTTATAAAATCTGAATTCTGTCCTCTAATGAATGAAAACCTAGGCTATATATAGCCTTACAAGACAAAACCCTAACTCGGCTAGGCTAGGCCTTTGGCCCGATTCCACTACTCAAATCCACTATCTAATGGTCAGCTTATAATTGATCCAATGAAGGCTTTAAGCTGGCCCAACATAACCCAATAAAAGCTAATTAACCAACTTAAGTTATAGTGAGCCTAGACTCTATAAATCGGATCCAACTCAACATGAGGTCTTGGACCGAATTTATTCATAGCAAATAAAATAGAAATCTAGAAAATAAACTACTAACTATTACTAAAAAATTCAATCTCTTGCAGCCCAAAACATGGCCCATAAGCGGCCCATATTTCGTATCATTCCCCTCCTCTTAAAAAAAGATTTGTCCTCAAATCGTGTTTGGAAATGAATGGTACTACAAGAGTTGGCAGTATGAAACTTCAAATCTCCACATATTGGCTCTCTTAGAATGGATGATACTTGCATACGTCATGATTATTGTAATTCGGTGCACATGTCTCTTGGTCAGCTTGAAAATGCTCACAATCTGCCATGGGAAACTCAAGGCTTGACTCCAACCACTCCAAAGCTCTCTAATCAGTCCCGTGTCATGAATGGTCGACTTTGGACCTACACAATAAATCACACGATTAGCATTTGTAGGTATAAAATCACTTGATAGCTTACCATTCACATTCACAAGATAAGGATCTTCATAGTGATGCTCAATCAGGTTAGAAAAGTCCCGGACATGATTTTGCAAAGTTACAAAATTCATTGCAAGTTGTTGTTGGTATGGCCTATCTTGCACAAATGGAGTAAGATCGAGATAGGCAGCTTCTGAACCTTCAAATTGAAGAATAAAATCAGGTTGTAAGGAATCAGAATTTGGACCAATGAGGAAAGGATTGTCACCAACAAAATAAGAAGGAAATTTATAACAAGTTTCAAGTGTAGAAACTCCCTTTGAAACTTCATTATTCCTCCCAACAAGCAAATCAGGCTCATGGTTGACGTTGAACATCAGTGGATGACAAAGAGAGACAACACTTAAGGTGCAAACTCCATGAAAAGTTTGATATTCACCAATGGATTTAGGCATAGAACATGCCAAGATCAACTCAATTTTTCCTTGCTTAACCTGCATAAAAGTAGAAACACTAAACAAAGTAGAGTCAAGATCGTTAGAAAAAACATATGGTCTCACATCCTTTCTCACAATCAGCTTACTCTCAGAATTTTTAATCTCTTGTTCATGCTCAGTAGCTGACTTTTTCCCCTCATTATTCTCAACCTCTTTCTCCTTTTCAACTCCCTCGAATTTTACCTCTTCAGTCACAATTCTCTCCTCCAGCTCTTTCTTCATACTATAACGCTCATGCTCACTCTTCATGTATGCTAGATCAATACAAAGTTGCTTAGAGTTAAGCGACACAAGCCTGGTACGACAGCCATTAAATGTGAAGGAATACTTATTAGTATATCCATCATATTTGACTTCTCGATTAAACATCCACCATTGTCCCAACAGCACATGCGTCACTTGAATGGGAACCACATCACACAACACCTCATCCACGTATTGACCAATACGAAAAGGAACAAGTGTGTGCTTAGTAATCCAAATATCACCACTATCACTTTGCAACTTGTAAGGGCGAAGATGATCAATGGTTGGAAGATTCAATTTCTCAACCAAGACAGTACTTGCGAGATTAACTTCACAACCCTTATCAATGGCTAAGCTGCAAACTTTATCCTTGATATGGCAACGTGTATAAAACCAATCATTTTTTTTGAGCTTTGATGATTTCCAATTGCTCAGTTATCTCACGCAATGCCACAGTATTTACTCCTTTAGGCACAAGATGGTGAAGCTCCAGTTGAGCATTCGTTTGTCTCATACTTTTATTACCTGCAAAACTCAACAAAAATTAGTAGAACAGTCCTCACTCGCTCCCTTACGTGTTTCACTCCTCTCGTGTTTTCACTCAAGTGTGTATGGCACTCTAATGCTCTCACCAATTCACTTCTCAAACCACTTGTTTGTTTCCTTTGAAGAAATCAGAAATTTTCTCAAGGAAGTTCAATCAAACTTTAATCAATATAGCTCCCAATTGTATCAAAGGAACAAGGAAACAAAAAGTAGAAATGGAAAGCTCAAGTAATGAATAAGGAATGGAAGAGGAAAAAATTGATGTACAAAGAAAAAGAAAGTCCAAGTACGATGATGGAGTTCCCAAGTGCTTTACTTAATTGCCCAATTAATTTTTGGAAACAAGTTAGGTGTTGGACTTATTTGGAAATTTCCTTAAAGTCGGCTAACCAAACAGAATTATTACCAAAATTTTTCCAGATTCCCTCTCCAAAAACCTTCCTAAAGTCGGCTATAACAAATCAGAATTTGGTAGCTAAAAAAATTTCCAGATTTCTGCTCCTTTTAAACCTTCCAAAGGCTGCAAAACAGAATTTGTTAGCTTCCTAACCGCTGAAAATTTCCAGATTTGTTACCTTATCAAATCAGAATAGCTTCCACGAAAAAAATTCCAGATTTCTTGTCTTTTTAAATTCCCCTCAAAGTCGGCTGGAATTTCCTAAAAATTTTTTTCCAGATTTGGTAGCTTCCTAACCCCAAAATTTTTCAGAATTACCTCTTCTTAAATCCCCTCAAAATTTTCGTCCCTTACTCTCCCTCAAGAACAACAATTCGGCCCTCCCCTCTTTGCTCCACACAAGGACAGTTTTGACGCTTGGTGCTAACAATGGCTTCACAAGATGACACAAGCAACGTCATCCAAGAATACCCCAAGCGGCCTGCTCAAGAAACTCCCAAGAGGTTTACTCCTAAGCCAAGAAAGCCCCGTATGGATGCAAGGACGTACAAGAAACTGTTTATACGTAGGGAAGTGCAAATCTTCAAGAATCAAGATGGTCAAGATCCTCAAAAGACTCAATGGGTGATACAAGTGATCAAGGCTCAAGGTGTGCAAGATTTTCAAGAGGAGGTTGGTCAAAACTTTTGAGTAGTCTTTTTCTTGATGTAATTTTCTGGTTTGTTGAAACAATTGCAACAAGACAGAATTTGGCAAATAAAAGTGCGGCTTCCTTCTTTGTTGTTTGCTACCCGAGTGCCCTTTCTCTTTTCCTTTTTTCTGTTTTTTTTTTTTTGACTCTAAGAACACACAATTACTCGGCTGTTCTTGGGTAAAATTCCAGAATTTAATGTCAAACCAATGTTCTCCTTCAATCCTCCAATAACTATCAAAACATGTATCAAGATTTTGAGACTTCAAGATTAGTTTCAAGAAACTCAAGAAACCCTAGATTATGGTAGTCCCTCTCCAAGATTCCAACCCCAAACAAGTTCAACCACAAAATCAGTTTAGGAAATTAATTAAAACAACTTGGTGGAATAAACTAAAGTTTGGACAGATTTGGCAAGAAACTTGCGCCCAAGGAAAACCTAGCGGCTGGATTTTTTTTTTTTTTTTTTTTACTCTAAACCAACACAAAACTTCAAGAACAATATAAACAAGAAGCAAAATTAGAAACACAAGCTATGAACAAAAGTTTTTTTTTTCGGGATGAACAGTGTCGCTACAGTAGCGATGAACAGTATCGCTACAGTGCGGCGCGGTGAACAGTATCGCTACAGTAGCGATGAACAGTACGATGCTACAGTACCTTTTTTTTTCTTTTTTTGTAATAACAATCGGACTTGACACAAAGAAAGACACGACCAGAATTGAAGACAAATACTAGAAAACTTACGAAGAAAAAGAAAAGGAGAAAAACAAAGAACCTCTACGGGATATACTTGATGTCGTCGACTAGCTCTGATACCAACTGATGTGAGACGGATCTAGACGAACACCAAGTTGGGATGATTGGCGGAACTTTGACCCTTCTAGAATCACGAGCCACGAACTAAGGAGATTCCTTAACCCACGACTAGCAAATTTAGTGAACCAAAAGTATGGATAGAAGAACGCCACAATCAAGGAGACTACTTGATTGATAAGTTCGATGAACAACTTGAGATTAATTCTCAAGTATTCAAAGGAAATTCTCTTGAGGCAAGAGAGAGTGAAATAACTCACATATATCTTATAAAATCTGAATTCTGTCCCCCTAATGAATGAAAACCTAGGCTATATATAGCTTTACAAGACAAAACCCTAACTCGGCTAGGCTAGGCCTTTGGCCCGATTCCACTACTCAAATCCACTATCTAATGGTCAGCTTATAATTGATCCAATGAAGGCTTTAAGCTGGCCCAACATAACCCAATAAAAGCTAATTAACCAACTTAAGTTATAGTGAGCCTAGACTCTATAAATCGGATCCAACTCAACATGAGGTCTTGGACCGAATTTATTCCTAGCAAATAAAATAGAAATCTAGAAAATAAACTACTAACTATTACTAAAAGATTCAATCTCTTGCAGCCCAAAACATGGCCCATAAGCGGCCCATATTTCGTATCACAGTTCCTAACACAACTAGGTCAAATATGCAAAATACTATACCAGAATTCCCAAAACAGGTTTGCAAATCACACAAAACTGTAATTACTATAACTCAGTCTATACAAGTCCAAATGCTGAAATTCCAAAGGCATATGATAGCTAAGACATTCAGTAACATTTCATCAGAAGACACCAACTTCAAAATCCAAACCAAATCCAGTCAAAATAGGTAATTACTATCGCAGTTCCGCACATTCTGTTCACCAAAACAGCAACAGTAAAAACGGCATAACTCTCTCTATACTACTCCAAATGCCCTGAAATTTTGCAGGCACTTCATACTCATCAATACCTACAACTTTCATGTTTTGAGCAAAGTCCAATACGGCCGCTAGCTATGACCTAAAATTTCGGACAGAATAGGGGTTCATGAACCCTAACTTTTCACAATTCACTTCAAATCCAAAATTGGTTGCATTTATCAACAATTCACACCCACTAGAGTCAAAGCCCCTTATTACCAACCATCAAAAACAACCATACCATCAAAATCATATGAAACCAGAAAATTCATCATAAAATGGAAAACTTCACTAAATCAAGCCAAACCAAGAAATAAATCATATATTCCAACACTCAAGCCACTTCTAAGCATACTATAACCATCATTAGGTGTAGTAGAGGTTCAAGCATCACTTACCAAGTATCAAGAGATGTAGAGAGGTGTTGGCCACCTTAGAGCTTCAAACAAACTTCACTAATACCCTTACTATCACTAGAAGGAAAGATTGTATGGAGTAAAAACTAACACTTGATTTGGTGGATTTGGACAAGTTGGAAGCTTGAAATGTTGAAGAATTTTCTTCCTTCTTGCAAGTGAGAGGTTCGGCCACAATGAGAAGAAAAATGGTGAATTTTGTGATTTTTTTGAGATATATAATCCTTTGGTAAAAAAAGTCAAAAATGTGAATAGTATTTCTTAAGTCAACTCCAATGATCTTGTGACACTTGTCACTATCATAAATGCATTCCTATCCTTTCTTTTCTCTCTCTCATCAATCAAATCTCACTCTCTACTTATCTCTTAACACCCGATAAATTTTTCACAGTATCCGAAACTTAACCTTATTGGCCGAATTTTTCCGAACTTTTCGCACTAGTGGGTCCCACATCCAATAGATAATCTTAATTTTCTAAAAATTCACCAATGCTAGAAAAAACATCTAAAAACTATAATTGCTCATAAAATTCACCAGGAAAATATTTCTAAGCCAGAAAATGCAAAAAAAATTATGTAATTAAGGGGTAATAAACCCTAGGAAAAATATTAGGGTTTTACGGGTTCTCACACTCTCCCCCCCTTAAAAGAATTTCGTCCTCGAAATTCCTTATCATATATACAGCCAGTTAAGTCAAGTACAAACATAAACGATCCACCGAGAAATGGCCTTTCTAGTTCACCAAATCCTTTCTAACCTAGGCCCTCATATCTTTCGTATCCGGGCGCAAGAATCCCATCTAAGATAATTCACAACTCGAGCCGGCCGGTCCCAAGAGTAAACCATCTTTATTAAGGATTCCTACCCGACATACATACCTAGCTTCCTCGAGTCCCATGATAATGATTCGTACACTTATCACATCCCCGGTTCATAACTTACGCTCAAACGAGCACTTAGACAAATTCATGAAATTAGGACCACAACACCACTTGGCCCAGTCTTACTCCGCGCAGAGACCACGCGAAGCAGGCTCTGATACCACTTGTAACAGCCCCACTTTCCCCTAAGGCGAACCAAAGGGGTGAGCGGACTGCCTGCCCAGCTCTCGCCAGGACTCACGATGCAGACTAGAACTATCTATAGCGATCCGGAACTTACGAACGAGCGTAAACGAGTCAAAATGGTAAAATAACCCAAAATTTAAAAAAAAAATCCGAAGTCGGCCATGAATAGTGACCGACCCGTCAGAACCCAACCGAAATAGCCAACAAACATTCACATCTGAACTTTAGCGTTTACAAATCAAAATGACATACAAAAGTTTTCAAAAGTTAATATATACACACGGTTTGCCAAATCAAAAGAGAAAACGCCCCAAAAGTACACTTAGGGTTTAATACATGAGCTATACAAAGATATGCTTCAACTAGCTCAATTTGGCAGCCATTTGTCAAAATCCAGACCAAAGGTTTATTTTCCTGTAAGGAAAACAAAAGAACGGAAAGGGGTGAGCTTGCGCTCAATGAGGTACAAAACAGATAGCATTAAAATCATGGCATTTCACATTTAACAAATCAGATACACATGTCAGATGTAAAGCAAACGAACCAATGATTCAAATCAGAAGGATACGGGTGGCTCTCAGGAGCCAAATTTCCAGCGCAATACTTGATCCAAATCGGTTGACTCTCCGTCAACGTATATAGAACCAATGCGTCCGTAGACCCCTCTTATCACCGAATTCCGTCCACCAAACACCCCTTTACCGGGCCCGCTCACCTCAAACGAACAAATGGTAATACTCGAGTATACCCGGAATCAAGGGTCTCAATACCCAAAATCCCCGAACAGACTACCGTGGTTCGTTATCTAATCGTCCAGGCCCTTGCCGGCCCGACTCGAATAACTTAGCCACAGGATTGCAGCTCATAGGTCATAGAAATCCGAAACAGATGC
>NW_020861797.1:0-17011 GCF_003713205.1 Coffea eugenioides
ATGATTTTGTGAGAGCCGGAAAAATTGTTAACATCTCTGCCCTAAAATCACAGGTAGAAGCTTTGCAAGGGCAAGGAAGCAGTGGAAAGAAGCCGCAGTTTAAAAAGAAAGAGGGGGATGCAACTTTTATCTGGGACCAGAACCCTTCACCCAAACCCCGATACCAACACAATCCAACCTACCAACCACATTACCCTTATTATTCAAACCCGCACCATGTATATACTACCAATATCCATCACCCTCGACCTCGCCCAAGTTATCCTAACCCACCTTTAGCCCCTTTTCAAATCTCTCAACCAAATCCACCCCAAAACCGACCTCGCCCTCCATATAACCCATGATTTCCTCCCCCAAATAGACCTGTTTACAGCCATCCTCAACCTCCTGAACCTTACAACCGACCCCCTAACCATACATTTACCAATTCAGGCAGGCCTCTAGACCAATTGAAGGCCGCCGGGAAAATTGGTATGGTACCCCCTCCTACCTATCCATATGGCATGCCCGCTTGGTATAACCCACAAGCTGTCTGTGCTTATCATTCAGGGGCACCCGGACATTCGACTGTTGATTGCAAGGCTCTTAAGCATAGAATTCAAGATATGATTGAAGCCAGAGAGATTGTAATTAGGAAAAAGGAGGCACAAGGGACGAATATAAATAGGAACCCCTTGCCTGAACACGCTAATACCATTGGGGTCATTCTGGACGACGCAGAGTATGAGGAGCAAGTCCAGAAATTGGCAAGGGAAGCTGAGGTGTTTGGGGTCACAGACCAACCATTTATAATGGAGGTGCCATTTGAGGAGGATAAAAGACCTTTTATTTTGGATCTCACTCTAGCTGAGAGCAAGGCTTTGGAGCCAGTGGTCATCGAATTCCCAGAGCAGGAGCCTGTTTTGAGTTTGCAGCGAGTGCCGTGGAACTACGATGAACCTGTCATACAAATTGGAGAAAAGTCAATTGCCAAAGAAGAGGTGTCAGTGGTCACCAGATCTGGGAGGATTGCAAGTCCGTTTGGAGCTACCGTTCCGATTCAAGTAAATAACCCCGAGCTGCCTGCTAAACCAACAGTTACTGAGAAGGAAGCCTTGGATTTTCTTAAAAGGCTCCAAAGAAGTGAATATATTGTAGTCGAGAAGCTAAGCAAGTCGCCCGCCCAAATATCCATGTTGGATCTGCTCTTTTCTTCGGATATGCATAGGGATGCGTTGCTCGAAATGCTGACCAAAGCTCAAATCCCTAAGGACATTTCGGTTGCTAATTTCTCACATGTGGTTGGGAGTGTGTTATTTACAAAACAAATTACTTTCTCTGATGATGAATTACCGGCAAAAGGCATTGGACATAACAAGGCTCTGTACATAGCTGTGAGTTGCAACGGGAAAATTTTGCCAAAGGTGTTGATTGACAATGGATCTGCGCTTAATATCTGCCCTTGGAGTACCTTGGAAAAGCTAGGGTTGCAAGATATCAAGCTGAGGCCCTCAGGGACCATAGTTAGAGGTTTTGATGGAGCACGAAGGGAACCTATAGGAGAAGTGGATTTAGTCATCGAGATGGGGCCCGCACAGTTTCAGATAGCTTGCCAAGTCATGCATTTTCCTAGTGTTTATAATGTTTTGGTTGGAAGGCCGTGGATTCATAAGTCCGGAGCTGTGCCTTCTTCATTGCATCAATTGTTGAAATTCATAGTAAATGACAAATTGATAACTATCTTTGCCGAGGAGGATTGCCTCGTGATTGCTGATTCTGGGTCCAAAGAAGATGGTAGCCGAAGCGCCATAGTAACCCCTCATAGCACAGCTGATATCGTCTCCGTAAGTTGGATAACAAAAGAGGAACGAGCTTTGTCAAAGGCCAGTGTCATGATGGCTAAGGAAATGATCCGCGGAGGATATGAGTTTGATAAAGGGCTGGGACGTGATCTGCAAGGAATTCTGAAGCCAGTGAAAATTGTGGAGAAAAAGGATTCATTCGGTTTGGGTTTCCGACCAACCGCTAGAGACATCAAAGAAATGAAGGAATGCAAGAGAGCAGAGAAAGAAGGCAGGCCAAGGGCCCTTGATATTCCACCACTGCATTATACTTTTCCACGACCGACCGAGGTGATCACATCAGAGATTAACCCAGTTGACGGAATCGAAACTAGTTTGGCCCAATTGTTCGTTGGGGCGACATTTGAAGACAGTTTCCCAGCTGAGGCCGAGTTTCCCGACGTCCCTGAAGGATCCATTTCCAATTGGACAGCCGAGTTTCTGCCCATTCGGAAGGAGTTTCGGTAAACTTAAAGGGGTTTGTCATTCATACGAATTCCTGAAAATACTTCTGCATCTGTAAATAGCTAATGAAAGCATCTTTACCTTTGACTAAAGTTTGCACGTGAAAATATTGTTAAGTTTTCATTTCATTCCCGCTTGTTTTTTGGTTTTTCGCTTTCAATCAAAGGGTTTATGAAAATGCACAAGTTGTTCTTGTCATGTTGTTTTGTTTATATTTCTGTCATATTGCTTGTTCATTTGTTTGTTGTATATTTGTTTGCTTATTATCCCACATTCGTTAATTCTTTCAGATGGCCAAAAATAAAACCATTTGACCCTTTGGATATCACTATTCTGGAATTCAATAATGGCAATCTCTATATCACTCACGACTTGGAGGTCTGGGAATCCGAGCTCCAAAGCGAGAGTGATAATGAGGAGGTATTCGATTCTTTTGCAAAGGATTTTGAACAATATGAGGAGAAACCAAAACCGAACCTGGAAGAAACAGAAAAGGTTAACATTGGCACTAAAGATGAAGTTAAGGAGGTGCAAATTAGTATTCATTTGAATGAGAGGCAGAAAAAGGAGATGCTTGAATTCTTGACTGTGTTCCAGGATGTATTTGCATGGTCCTATGATGATATGACTGGTATTTCAACTGATGTGGTAGTGCATAAGTTGCCCACAGACCCTACTTTTCCACCCGTAAAACAAAAATCCCGAAAATTCAAACCAGATATGAGCCTCAAAATAAAAGAGCAAATCGAAAAACAACTCAAAACCAACATTATCATTGTTTCCCATTACCCTATTTGGCTTTCGAATCCAGTCCCTGTTCCAAAAAAGAATGGAGAGGTACGAGTTTGTGTTGATTACAGAGACCTCAATAAGGCCAGTCCTAAAGATGATTTTCCTCTGCCAAATATTCACATTCTCCTGGACAATACCGCTGGGCATGAGATTGAATCTTTTTGTGATTGTTTCGCTGGATACCACCAGATTTTGATGGCAGAAGAGGATAGGGAGAAGACTGCTTTTATCACCCCTTGGGGCACGTTTTGCTACCGAGTGATGCCATTTGGTCTAAAGAATGCCGGAGCTACGTATCAAAGGACCATGACCACCCTGTTTCATGATATGATCCACCGGGAGATGGAGGTCTACGTGGATGACATCATAATCAAGTCTAAAAGAGCAGAGAACCATTTGGTTGATTTGAAGAAGCTGTTCGAAAGGTTGCGAAAGTACAATTTGAAGCTAAATCCTGCGAAATGCGCCTTTGGGGCACCAGCTGGTAAATTGTTGGGCTTCATTATTAGTAAGAGAGGCATAGAGATAGATCCAGCAAAAATTAAGGCAATTCGAGATATGCCAGTGCCGAAAACTCAGAAAGACGTGAAAAGTTTCTTAGGAAAGATCAATTTTATTGGGAGATTCATTGCCCAGTTGACTGCCACATGCGAGCCGTTGTTCAAATTGTTGAGAAAGAATGTGCCTTTGTACTGGAGTGAAGAATGCCAACAAGCTTTTGATAAAATCAAGGACTATTTGTTACATCCGCCAGTCTTGGTGCCACCCAAGCCAGGTCGACCATTAATCATGTACCTATCTGTGCTTGAAGAAGCAGTTGGTTGTGTCCTCGGGCAGCATGATGACTCTGGAAGGAAGGAGCAAGCCATTTACTATCTAAGCAAGAAGTTCACGCAGTATGAGGCTAATTATTCATTCATTGAGAAAAGCTGCTGTACATTGGCCTGGGCTGCTCAAAAGCTGAGACACTACCTGTTGAGCCATACCACTTATCTTATTTCCCGATCTGATCCTTTGAAGTATCTCTTGGAGAAGCCGATGCTAACTGGACGTCTGGCTAAATGGCAGATAATTCTCTCAGAGTTCGATATTGTTTTCACTTCACAAAAAGCTGTCAAGGGGCAAGCTATAGCTGATCATTTGGCAGAAAATCCAAGGGATGATGATTATCAACCACTTCATACTTATTTCCCTGATGAGAAAGTCTTATTTGTAGGCGCCACGGACGATATAAGTGAGCAAAGCTCTGAATGGAGGCTTTTCTTCGATGGAGCTTCGAATTCCCTCGGAGCTGGAATTGGAGTCTAAAAGAGTAGAAGGACCATTTGGTGATTTGAAGAAGCTGTAAGAAAGGTGCGAAAGTACAATTTGAGCTAAATCCTGCAAAGTACGCCTTTGGAGCACCAGCTGGTAAGCTGTTGGGCTTCATTGTCAGTAAAAGAGGCATAGAGATAGATCCAGCAAAAATCAAAGCAATTCGAGATATGCCAGTCCCGAAAACTCAGAAGGACGTGAAAAGTTTCTTAGGAAAGATCAATTTTATTGGGAGATTCATTGCCCAGCTAACTACCACATGCGAGCCGTTGTTCAAATTGTTGAGAAAGAATGTGCCGTTGTACTGGAGTGAAGAATGCCAACAAGCTTTTGATAAAATCAAAGATTATTTGTTACATCCGCCAGTCTTGGTGCCACCCAAGCCGGGTCGACCATTAATCATGTACCTATCTGTGCTTGAAGAAGCAGTTGGTTGTGTCCTTGGGCAGCATGATGACTCTGGAAAGAAGGAGCAAGCCATTTACTATTTAAGCAAGAAGTTCACGCAGTATGAGGCTAATTATTCATTCATTGAGAAAAGCTGCTGTGCATTGGCCTGGGCAGCTCAAATGCTGAGACACTACCTGTTGAGCCATACCACTTATCTTATTTCCCGATCTGATCCTTTGAAGTATCTCTTGGAGAAGCCGATGCTAACTGGACGTCTGGCTAAATGGCAGATAATTCTCTCAGAGTTTGATATTGTTTTCACTTCACAGAAGGCTGTCAAGGGGCAAGCTATAGCTGATCATTTGACAGAAAATCCAAGGGATGAAGATTATCAACTACTTCATACTTATTTCCCTGATGAGAAAGTCTTATTTGTAGGCGCCACGGACGATATAAGTGAGCAAAGCTCTGAATGGAGGCTTTTCTTTGATGGAGCTTCGAATTCCCTCGGAGCTGGAATTGGAGCTGTTTTGGTTTCACCCGAAGGGAAGCACTACCCTGCCGCTGCCAAATTGCAATTTGCCTGCACAAACAACATGGTTGAATATGAAGCCTGCATTTTCGGTCTCAAAATGGCTTTAGAAATGGAAATCAAAGAGTTGATAGCTTTCAGTGATTCAGATTTGCTCGTGCACCAAACCTTGAAGCAGTAGGTAACCAAAGATTCAAAAAATTTTGCCCTACCATTGTAGTTTGCTCACTCTGGCCAAGCAATTTCAAAATTTGGAGTTCAGACATCTCCCGCGAGCCCGAAACGCATTTGCTGATGCTTTGGCCACCTTAGCTTCTATGATCCAGTATCCAGATGAATTGAGGATCGAACCTATTCATATTCAACTTCAAGACAAGCCTACCCACTGTTGGGTTGTAGACAAGTCCTCTGACAATATTCCTTGGTATAATGATATTAAGGAGTTTCTCAAAACTGGATCTTACCCTCTGCATGCTAGTGCAAAGGACAAGGGTTTTCTGCGTAGAATGGCTTCAAAATTTTTCTTGAGTGGAGAAGTTTTATACAAAAGAACCTCAGATTTGAACCTTTTAAGGTGCATTGATGAAGACGAAGCTCAATATATGATGAAAGAAGTGCATAGTGGCGTTTGTGGACCTCACATGAATGGCCATTTGCTAGCAAAGAAAATCATGAGAACCAGATACTTCTGGCTTACTATGGAGCGTGATTGTATAGATTTTGTCCGGAGATGTATAAAATGTCAAATGCATGGTGACGTTATACGTGTTCCACCCACTGAATTGCATAGTATGATCGCCCCATGGCCCTGTTCAATGTGGGGTATGGACGTGATTGGTACAATTGATCCTCCCGCTTCAAATGGACATCGATTTATATTGGTGGCAATTGAGTACTTTACCAAATGGGTTGAAACGGAGTCATTCAAACATGTAACGAAGAAAGTGGTTGCCAATTTCTTGAGAGATCACATCATCTGTCGCTTTGGAGTACCCGAAACGCTTATTACAGACAATGCCAAGAATTTGAACAATGACATGGTAGACGGATTATGTGAGCAGTTCAAAATCAGACACCGCAACTCTGCCATTTATAGGCCTCAGATGAATGGAGCTGTGGAAGCCGCAAACAAGAATTTGAAGAAGATTATTCGCAAAATGACTGAAAGGCATCGCGATTGGCATGAAAAGTTGCCTTATGCATTAATGGCGTATCGGACTTCTATCCGGACATCGACTGGGGCAACGCCATATTCACTCATGTATGGAATGGAAGCTGTATTACCAGCTGAAGTTGAAATCCCTTCGCTACGAATCCTCATGGAAGCTAAATCGGAGGAGGCTGATTGGATAAAGCAGCGCCATGAGCAATTGACTTTGATCGATGAAAAGCGGTTCAATGCTATCTGTCATGGTCAGTGCTATCAGAAACGTGTGGCCCGGGCCTACAACAAAAAAGTCCATCGGCGTGCATTCGAAGAAGGTGACAAAGTACTAAAGCGGATTTTGCCAATGCAAGATGAAGCTAAAGGCAAATTTGCTCCAAATTGGCAAGGGTCGTTCATTGTCCAAAAGGTATTACCTGGCGGAGCACTTATTTTGGCAGAAATGGATGGACGAACATTCCCTCAACCCATCAACTCAGACATGTGCAAGAGGTTTTTCATTTGATCATGCAAATTTTCTTTAGAAATTCATGCAAATGGCGAAATGCAAGTCAGGCCATCTTCTTTTACACTTAAAACATTTTATCTCTACTTGTCCCCTTTGAGCCATCAGAATTGACAAATTTTCGTTTGATAACCCTGAGAATTGCAAACCCCACACTGGGGCAAATTTATTTTGAAAGAGAGATGATCAAAAAGAAAAACCCCACGCTGGGGCAAATTTAGTTTTTAAAGAAAAATGCAAAAAGTGAGGAAAATGCAATGAAGAAAATGCAAAGAGAGAAAATCCGATCAAACTGGGGCAAATTTTCCTCAGTTTCGTTCAAGATCGGAAACGATTTCAAAATACTGCAATCTCAAGTTATTTCATACCTCGCATCAAAATTTGCTTTCAAGCCTCAACCTTTCTTGAAAAACACCCCACCTGACCTCATTACAAAACCAAAAGTCCTGGCTTTCGTCACTTGTTGCATTTCTATTAGGAAATTTGTTAATCAACTGGCAAGTGATGTCCATAATGCCTTTGCCTAATCTTACAAGGGAAGTGCATTTTACTGATACTAGAAATCTTTAGCTCATATTTCCGAGTCGAGCATGGTCAAGATATTTCATTGTTCTTTAGGTGAAAACCCAAAAGGGCGCCTCGGAAAAAAAAGAAGAAAAGAAAAGAAAAAGAAAAAAGAAAAAAAAAAGAAAAAAGAAGAAAAAAAGAGAAAAAGACAAAACAAAAACAAAAAGGGTGGGGGCAACCTTGGTGAAAACCCGAAAGGGCGCCAAGGCAGGTTTTCTCGACAAGACGAGCACGAGAAGGAACAGCTGGTGACCTGGTTCATTTGGACTTTCCCTCATGATTGTGATACTTCTGCCAGAATCGAATTCCGAAGCAAATATATCCAAAAGCTTGAACATGATATTCGTTGGCCAAATTTGTATTTTTCTTTACAAATATTCTTTTGCAAAATGTATTTTTCTAAACCTCTTGGTTTCTCTCGATTATTTGCGTTCGACTACTTGTGGTTGTCTGCATTCTTTTGCATGCTCATCTTTGCCTGACATAGGAAATCATCTTGCATATATCATTGATTTTTATGTGACAAATTTTTCATGCATCATTCTTTCACCATTGGATTCGAATGGATGGTAAACCCTAAGGTTTGTGCAAGGATAGGGGAATTCAATCATCTATTAAAGGAAGTAAGATGCAACAAAGCTGCTACATAGATTTGGTGACGTGGTAAATATGTACTTTATCAGTCTCAGAAATGGAAAGGTTTCAAAATTACAAGTTCAACTAAGCCAGACGCCGCAGAACAGAAGCAAAAACATCACAAGACTCATGTTTACACGATTCTCAAGGCAAACCGGATCAAATGATGGTGGCAAGTCCATTATTTCTTCTTTTCTTGCAGGAACGTTGTGTTTACAAATGAAAACAACCACTCTCCTTTTCGCACCTAAATCGATGACAGAAAAAGCTCCCCAGTAAGCAAAGACGAAGTGATAATGTTATTGGCAAAGCTTGATCATAAGAGAAAACATCAGCTATCGCTTCAGCTACAGAGATCAAATCTCCCTCTTGGTACAAAAGTTTGAACTACTCCCAGGTAAAAACTCAATTCATTGTTTAAACCTCCCCAATGAAGTCCCGTTTTAAATTCTTGTTCGGGTCAGTCCCGTTTTAAAATTTCTTATTCGGGTGTCCCGTTTTAAATTTCTGTTCGGGTCAGTCCGTTTTAAATTTCTTGTTCGGGTCAGTCCCGTTTAAATTCATGTTCGGGTCAGTCCCGTTTAAATTTCGTCAGTGTTTAAATTCCTGTTCGGTCAGTCCCGTTTTAAATTCATGTTCGGGTCAGTCCCGTTTTAAATTCCTGTTCGGGTCAGTCCCGTTTTAAATTCATGTTCGGGTCAGTCCGTTTTAAATTCCTGGTTCGGGTCAGTCCCGTTTTCATTTCTGTTTTCAGTCCGTTTTTAAATTCATGTTGGGTCAAGTCTTTTAAATTCCATGGTTTCGGGGTCAGTCCCGTTTTAAATTCATGTTCGGGTCAGTCCCGTTTTAAATTCCTGTTCGGGTCAGTCCCGTTTAGTCCCGTTTAAATTCCTGTTCGAGTCAGTCCCGTTTTAAATTTCCTGTTCGGGTCAGTCCCGTTTTAAATTCCTGTCCGTTGGAATCATTTTGTGGTCGAATAACACAGGTAAGTATTTGGTGTCTACTTCTTTGTCTCAAGTTTTTCCAAAACTCAGACAAATAGGGGCAAACTGTAGACACCAAATTTTTAGGGTATTTTTGTTTACTATTATTTTTATTTTTTATTAATTTTATTTACTTTTAGTCTTTTACTTTTATTTTTAAGTCATTTTTATCATAGAATTTATTGAAAAAAAAGAAGAAAAATCATTCAGTCAGAAAAATTTTAGCATTTTTGTTTTTATCTTTCATTCTTATTTTTTATCTATTTTTACTTGATTTTACTTAAATCGTTATTGTGGTTATTTTGTTTTTTTAAATGATTCATTGAAAAAAAAAAAGAAACGCGGAAATTCCTAAATAAGCAGCGTACTAACAGAATGCAGAAAACAAAAATGCAGCTTCATTTTTTCCAGTTGGTTTTCCGGGCATTTTTGCCCATTTTTCTACTCCATCGGATTGGCAATGCAAGGCCATCTGGCCTTCATCCGGGAACTCAAGGTCGAGAAACAAAAAGCCATCCAATGGCTTGGAATTCAGCAAAAGAAAAACGCAGCAGGTGAACCATAGATGCTAGGTTTTATGAGACATTTCGGGGGCCTATAAAGAGAAAAAGAAGAGGCTAGTGACGGCGGGGACAGAAACCAGAAAGGAGGGTTTGGGAAAAAAAGAAAAACAGCCGAGAGCAAAAAGGAGAGGTTCGGGAATGACGGCTAAGTAGAAAGGCCGAGAGAGAAAGCTAGAAGAGGTTTTGACAATTGGAAAGCTGAGGGCTTTGTGAGAGTTGAGACCGAGAAAAGGTCACGAGCAAAGCTGAAAAACGGGGTTTGAAGGAGAGAGTGAGAGGGAACAATCTGGAAATCTTGGAGTTAGAAGAAAGCCTGAGAAACAGCGGAAAGGAGAAAACTTTTGCAGGTCTCCACCAGTAGCTTGAAGCCGTTCATCTTACCAAGAGGTAATTTTTGAACTTTCTTCCGTTCTTTTGCTTTCTGCACGTCGTGTTCTTCTTTGGTTGTTTAGTTCCACTTCCCTGTTATAGTCTTGACGTTGGAAATGGTAGGAAGTGCTGTGCTGGTTCGAAAGATTACGTCTTTGGTTGAATTTTGTTGGTCGTGTGTGTCCAGAATGTCATGGTTGTGAAGTTACAGAACATTATCCCAGATTTTGCATGATCTTGCTTGGGGTTTCGATAGCCTTTTTTGCAACTCAATTTCTCTGTCTCGTTCATGTGCTCAGCATCGAATTCTGATGAGATGTTTTAGGAGCCTTTCTATAGATTTTCCCTTGATAAGTCTAGTAGGTTGCTTGAACCATAGTGAGGTTATGTTTGTGTTTGAAAGTTTGCCGCAACAGGATTTGAAATTCTGGGTCTGTTACAACAATTTTTTTTTTTAAAAAATCAATCTCTTAGGCTGTTAAAAATTTTCCAGAATGGCTTAAGCTACCTCTTGGGTCTCGTTTTGTTGCTCCATGGGATCCCATGTGTATGTTTGCTGTTGTTTCGAGTAGCAAGGTGCGGTATGCCATTAGACGGCACCAAGTAGCTAACACCTGTGGCAGCCATGATTCTTTTTCTTTTCTTTGTTGGTGCAGGTTTTGGTTTTATATCTTGTGTTATCTTTGGTGATTCGGTTGATATTGATATTTTGTTTGGCTAAGATGATTTATCCATGTTAACCAAAGCTTGCTGCAACCTTATACTGCTAAGAAAAGCTACATTTCTGCTGTCCTTCATGTCGCTACAGTCCATAAAATGGGAGTAGTTATCCAGTTTACCATTTAACCTTTGTGCCTAATTGATCATTGGTGAGACTAATGCAATGTTCTGCATTTAATATACACGAACTCATTGCTGTAAAATTCCGCGGCCAAAACAAAAGAAGTTGCATTTTCTGTTCTGTTTCTTTTCTGTGGCTGTTCATCGACCCTTACACTTAAGTGGCATGCTAATCTGGTTTGTTGGGATGTTGGAATTGTGTGTCACGTTGCTTAGATCGTGGAGCTGCATTTTTCCCTTCTCATTATCCCAAGTCCACACGAGCCCACATTAGTTCATTCTCCTTTCCCCATCGCACAATCACTTTTAGGCTGACTGAAAATGCAGCAAGTTGTTGCAGCAGTTTCATCCGTAGGCCTGCATAAAATCTTAAGAGCTTGCATGGTTTCTTTCTATGTTTGTTGTTTGTTTGAGTTATAGTATTGTTGTAGCGTTTGCCTTAATCCAAAGCTTTTGATGTTGAAAAAATTCTGATTCATTCTCGGTTGCCGAAAGCTTCATAGCTTGCTGAAACTTTGCTGCATTTTTTTTCCTTTTCCTTTCGGTCAATTCCAGTTCCTTGTTTGAATCCTGCAACCAAATTTTTGTGTTGGATTTAGTTGGTGTTTGATGGTTGAAATCGTGGTGTTTTGGTGGATTCGTCGGCATGATCAGATGGCCAAGAAAAATTGCAGTAAGAAAGATGTGAAGTAGCAGAAGACTAACTCCAGTTTGCAGAATGTTATTTCGTGATATTTGCATGAAATTCTGCATGAAACTTTTCCAATTTTTGGCATTGTTAAGGGATGTCCAGCCATGTTTAATTGGAGTAATTCAAGGCTATTGAATGAATCTGGTTTTGCTGAAATTGTGGAACCCTGTGCATGAAAATCTGCATCAAAGCCTTGCCGAGAGTTTCATCATTTGCTGAAGCTTTGCTGTGAAATGTTTTCCTACGTTACTTGCATGGAGTGTGCATGGAAATTTTTCAATAATTTCACTTTGACCCCTTGGCTTCCAACTAATGCTGCTATGACCCAGTCAATTGAATAATCTTCTCAATTTGGTCCTTGGTAGCTTTTAATTTTTGCAACTTCATTGCTTGCTTGATTCAATTAGCCACCAAATTTTGTTTAATTGCATTTAATTCGTGATTTTAAGAGCTTTATGACCAAGTGAGCTTGTGTTTTGCATATTTTCTTAACGTTCTTAATTAAATTGGTACCCTGACCATTTTATTGTTTTGGAGGGTAAATTAGTAATTTCACTTCGTTAGGGCATCGATTCAAGGGAGGTACACTCTATCCCTTATTTTGACCTTATTTGACCCTATGTGATCCAACGTGCTAAGTGAGAATTGCATGTCTACTTTGCTTTCCTTGCTTTTCCTTAATTCCTTTCATTTATTTCAGTTACTTTTGCTTTTATTAAGTCATTCTTTTATTTATTTATGGGGTATGTGTACACCTCTTGGCTTGTAATAGATAGGGCTTGGAGAGTAATTTTGTCCATTTTCCCCCTTCCCCTTTTGTTTTAGTTAGCAAATGTAATAGGTTCATTAGCTTGATTGCTTGCTTTTGTTGCTACGTGTTAATTTGCTTTATTAGGCTCTTGCATCTAGTCGAGCATGCTAAGTGTTATGTGCTATGTGTTTATAGGTGATTCGCATGTCTACTTGCTTTCTATAGTCATAGATGAATGTGATGGATGAATGCATCACCGTGGCTAGTCCAACGCTGGCCATGGTCTTTCCCCTCGAGCTCTCGCAAGTCCAATGCTTGTGAGAGAACTTTAGAAAAGGGCTAGTCCAATGCTAGACCCCAATAGGCCGTCCCCTCTCGTTAGTGCATACTTGCATGTTTCACTACATTTCATACATTTTTCTTAGTTTTCTAGCATTTGGCATGCTCCTCCAATCCCTTCCCCATCATTTTAAGTTTTTGCATCCTCATGTTAGTTATAGGGTACATTTGCTTGAGAGTCCTCTTTCGATAAGGGAAACGAGCGAGCGTGGCTACAAAATAGCCTTAGCACGCTAGTTCTTCCTTCTAATCAAAGGGAAAATTAAAATCACGAAGATAGAAGTCATTCCCGTACCCGACTTGATGCACTCCTCTAGGTTCATGCACCTCCATTTCACCATATCACTTTTTTCATTTTTTATATTTTCTCACTACTTATATTTTTCTCACTCCACATGCCATGTTCACACACTTCTCTTCTTTCCCTATCACTTATTTATTTTCTACCTCACAAATTGCACCCAATTGCACTTATATGCATTTACTACTATTTATGCCATATTTTCATCCACTTGCACACAAACACCTTCATTCTCAATTGCACACATTGCACTTTTCTTACATTTGCACACATTGCATCTTTCTTACATTTGCACACATTGCATCTTTCTTACATTTGCACACATTGCACTTTTCTTACATGTGCACACTTGCACTTATATTTGGGTCTTCATTTGCATTATTCGTGACCTCTATGAGGGCTTTCCTTACTGGCCATCACAATTCATGTGATTGGGACCAAAAAGCCTCATAAGAGACATTTTAGATTTAGGATTGCATTTTTTTTCATATCCATTAGTCACATCCAACATGCAACACATATTTTGGGTAGAAGAATTAAGAAAAGAAGGGCTAAGTCACGCAACTAGCTTTGGCTAGGGTAAGGGAGTGCCTTAGGCTTCGCCTTTGCCTTCTCCCTTATCAAATGTGACCCCCGATCCCTTTCTTTGGTTACGTAGACCTAAAAGTTCTTTAAAAAGGGTTTGTTTACTTTTCTTTCCAAAAAATCACTTTTTGGGTGACTTGGTACACCGTAAATCTATACCAAGTGGCGACTCCATTTTCCATTCAAAAAACCCTTTTTGAACTTTGTTTGGCCAAACCATCGCATTTCACAATCCCACGGCCTTTTATTTGCACTTTCACACACGTTCACATACATATCCCACACACTACTTTCACATACCCAAAAAGTGGGGCGCGACATAATGCACATACCTCACCAATCGATCACGCTACCAAAATGTACCAAACCCTAACTTACGCTAACTTTAAAAGTAAAAGTAAAACTCTTGACTCAACTAATGAAATCAACGTGAAATTTAGAACTAGTAAATAGTTAAATATTCAAGTAAAGAAATATGGAAGGAAATATAAATTAATATTTCAAAAATGGGAGGAAATTCTAAAGGAATTTTCGGGTCCTCACACTCTTTCCCCCTTAAGAAAATTTCGTCCTCGAAATTTCTACGTTCCATTGCCTCAGATGACTCCGGAGCTTGTTGCTTGTCTAAGGCATATACCCATGCTAGTACTTTTGATCGGTTTCCTCTTTTATTAGCTTGTCTAGATTTGGTTCTATCCACTTGTTGAGCACTATGCTCTCGTGGCTGCTTCTTCGGGCAGTTGCTAATTTGATGGTCGGTACCCCCACAAACTAAGCACTTTTGCCCCTTCCTCCAACAATCATCTTCAGTGTGATTTGTCTTCCCATAGTATCCACAGGTCAAATGAGAAGCCACCTTTTGGCCTTCTCCAGGAATTCCCTCTTGTTGCCCTTTTTCCACTTCACTTCCCCTTGTAGAACCTTCTTCTAGCGTTCCTAGTGTTCATGGTGGATAAGGTGAATTGTTTGCTCTTCTTACTTTGGAAAGTGTTGCATTTTCTCTAAGTTCTCGATGTATAATACTAGGTGCACTCCTTTTATGTGCGTGAAAAGCTTTTACCTGTGCCTTTGCATTCTCAATCCTTTGGGCCTTCTCAAAAGTTTCAGTAAAAGTATTAACTTGAGCAACTGCTAAAGTTTCTTGGATCTCCAGATTCAACCCTTGTATAAACCGTCTCACCCTCATCTGCTCCGTAACCACTAGTTCAGGAGCAAACTTAGACAATTTAGTGAATTGGGTTTCATATTCGGCTACTCTTAAGGTTCCCTAACGTAACCTAATAAAATCATCCTCTCTCTTCTCTTGGACCAGAAGTGGAAAGTATTTCTCATTAAACTCTCTCATAAAGTTTACCCAAATCCATGCCATATGTTCTCTCTCCCACTTTGCCCTGATAACATTCCACCACGCTTGAGCGGGTCCCTCAAACTGAAAGACAGCAAATGCCACTTGTCTTTCCTCCGTATAATTCAAGGCCATAAAAATATTAACCATAGCCTCCAACCAATGCTCAACCGTCTTTGGATCAGGCCCTCCAAGGAACTTAAGAGGAACAAACTTTTGAAAACGCTCTAAAGCCCTGTCCTCTCCGTTTTCAGGATTTCTAGGCTGATTCACTAGGGCTCGACCTTGTTGCTCTACCAATTGCGCTAAAATATTAGCCATTTGTTGTATTGTCGTTGCTACTTGATCCCCTGCTTCGGCCCTTGGTTGTTGTTGCTGCCCTGCCACTTCGTCTCTTGTTTCTCTTGGTTCTTGTACTTGCCTCCCCCCACGTCCACGGCTAGCCCCACGTCCCCGACTAGCCTCTTATCCTTGATTTCGTCTTCCCTCCATACCCTTCTCTCTTTCTATTTTTTTTTTGTCAAGATAGGCTATATAGTAAATAAGCAAAGTAAATCGACTATAGCAGTAAAAGAAAGACAGTTTTAAATCACACCGTCAAAGATAAGGAAATGCACTTAGTACACTAGCATTCCAAGTTCATTCATCAGGTTACAAAGATACTTTACATATCAACTTGATCAAAACCAAATGCGTAAACCAAAGCAGATACTATACACATTAGTATTGACACGTCACTAGCAGCATACATACAGTGGTAGAAGAAAAATGGCTTGTCATCCCAGTTACCTACACCCACGTCCTGCATTCTCGAGTCTCTAACCTAGGTGATTATCGAAGCAACTGATTCTACCTCTCCCTGGGACACAGGTTGCCCTACTTTAGGCTCAAGATAAAGTTCATTGGGGCCTGCATACCCTTGACCTCCCTTGGCTACGTTCACTTGTACTATCCCATCCACAAGCATCTCAAATTAGTTAAAGTACAAACTGCTTCAATTGCAGGTACAAATTCAAATACATCATTAGTAATGCCAATCCAATGTAATAACCGATTCTTTTGATCTAGAAACAATTCACATAAATATGACCTAATCGCATCTTCCACACTTACCTCAATTTCATTCGTAATCGTCATAAAAGTATCAACTCTTTGGTACACGAGTACAAGAATCCAAAAATAGAATAATTCACAACTCGGGCTGGCCAATCCCAAAAGTAAATCACCTTTATTAGAGATTCCTACCTGATATATATATCTATCTTCTCCAAATATCATGATAAGGGTTTTACGCCTATAACATTCATGATTCACAGCTTACACTCAAAAAGAGCATCTAATCCTTTACGCTTTTCACGTAATCGGGAGCATAACACCACTTGCCCCAAGCTCACGCCGCGCAGAGATCACGCGAAATAGCTCTGATACCACCTGGGGCGATCCCACCTTCCCCTAGGGCGTACCCGAGGGTTTGGCGGACCGCCTGCCCAACTCTCGTCAGGACTCCCTCACTAACTGATGTGAGACGGATCTAGACGAACACCAAGTTGGGATGTTTTGCGGAACTTTGACCCTTCTAGAATCACGAGCCACGAACTAAGGAGATTCCTTAACCCACGACTAGCAAATTTAGTGAACCAAAAGTATGGATAGACGAACGCCACAATCAAGGAGACTACTTGATTGATAAGTTCAATGAACAGCTTGAGATTAATTCTCAAGTATTCAAAGGAAATTCTCTTGAGGCAAGAGAGAGTGAAATAACTCACATATATTTTATAAAATCTCAATCCTTCCTTCATGAATGAAAACCTAGGCTATATATAGCCTTACAACTTGACAACCTAAAGTGACTTGAAAATCCTAACTCGGCTAGGCTAGGCCTTTGGCCCGATTCCACTACTCAAATCCACTATCTAATGGTCAGCTTATAATCGATCCAATGAAAGCTTTAAGTTGGCCCAACATAACCCAATAAAAGCTAATTAACCAACTTAAGTTATAGTGAGCCTAGACTCTATAAATCGGATCCAACTCAACATGAGGTCTTGGACCGAA
>NW_020861798.1:0-59927 GCF_003713205.1 Coffea eugenioides
CCCCCCATGTCTCGGATATATAATCCAAATGAGACTTGCACGTTTACCTTTCTCGTACCATCCGAAGGGGTAGTGCACAAGGTAAGGTAAGGATCCGATCATTTTCATGGAGTGATCTTTGGAATATGAGCATCTACTAATCACTTTTTGGCCGTTTTATCAAAAATTGGTAAAAATCCCTTGCGTGAAGGACTTTAATTTGACGAAATTCACAAACGATTCCTCCTATTGAGATAATCAATAAATTGAGGCCAAATTGTGATTTTAGAAGGTTCATAGACTGATTTTCTGAAACCACCAATGGCCGGCCGATTCGATCAATCAATTTTGTCAATTCATAATCGATTTTAAATAAACCATTCCTTTGACCAATTTACCCTTTTTAGGGTCATTCGGTCGATTTTGAATAAATCATCAAATCTTTTGACCAATCTACCCTTTTTAGGGTCATTCGATCGATTTTGAGTAAATCGTCAATTCATTTGACCATTTTACCCTTTTTAGGGTCTTTTGACCAATTTACCCTTTTTAGGGTCTTTTTGACCAATTTACCCTTTTTAGGGTCATCCGGTCGATTTTTGAAAAATCATTCAATTCATTTGACCAATTTACCCTTTTAGGGTGACTTGGTCGATTTTTGCATAAATCATCAATCTCTCTTTCATTCATTTGGCCAGTTCACCCATTTTTAGGGCAATCGAATCGATTTTGAATAAATCAAGTTTCATTCGTTTGACCAATCTACCCCTTTTAGGGCGATTCGATCAATTTTTGAATAAATCAAATTTCATTTAATTCATTTGACCAGTTTACCTATTTTTAGGGCAATTTGGTCATTTTTAAATAAATCATCAATGTTATCCAATCCTTTTGACCCGTTTTTTCCCTTTTTAGGGTTTAAGTCTAAGGGTCACCGAATAAATTAATTGAGACATTGCAATCTCTTTTACGCATTATTTCATGCATCGACTAAAGTAGCAATCCATTCGGACTTTTCCCTCATTTTAGGACAAATGTCTCTTTTCATTCCAATGGGCCAAATTTTTCAAATTATTTTTCACTCCATAAGCTGATCGGATCCATCAGGTATTGTATAGTGCCTATTCTAGCGGATTGCATTTTCATGCTAGGTCTACCCTTGGCATAAAAAGGGTTCCCCCCATAGGACATGCATACCGATTTTGCAGTTTTGCCTACTAACTCGGGGTATTTTTCTTTTGTTTCCCCCTCCCCTGCATTCATAAAAATGTTTCAATAAGACGAAAATATTCTTCTATATCTGATGATAATTTTAATCCAATAAAGTTTGAAGATTACAAGTGTTATTTGATTCTTGGGCGGATCCTACGATGAAAACCCTCTGAGAGATGTTGTAATTGTTTTCCAAAGGGAAATTTTGTATATTTGAAAAAGAGACAAAAAGTGTATATGTGGAGCTCTTTACAAGTTTCTCTCTTCTCACTTGTATCGTAATTGAATGAGACAATTTGTTTCAAACTTTTTCAGCAATAAACTTTTTGGACAATCTTTGTTTTGTGTATATTTATGTACATTTCATTCTTTATTCTTATTCATTGGAGATTTCATGATGAATTTTAAGAAATAAGACTAAATTGGGATTTTTTCAACCTCCGACCTGAAAATTCACAATAAGAGTGTTCAGAATAACAGAGGTCACTCAAAAGACCCAATGAGATACCTTTTCTCCTTCGCTGTACAGTTAACATTTTTGCCCACTTCTATTGACCCCAAAATAAGATCAGTCACATTGATTGATAAATTACAAATTGGGATAACCTTTACTTGGAAAAATGTCCATGGTGTCTAATTAGATTCAATTCACATCTAAGTGAAAGCAAAAATGTGCATTATTCTTATTTGTTTTGGAAGTTTGGAATGATACTTCAAGCGTTCGTTTCTCTATCCATACAGATTTTATCATTTGCTCTCCCGTTTGAGCCTTTAAAAGAATAATTTCGTTTCAAATGAGAGCCCTAATGATCACTACCCTATATTGGAAAATTTTCAAATATCAAAAGGGGGAATGGATTTTCAATGAGCAATTCGTTACTTTGGTTGTCATGAGGCGTAAGAATGATGCTTTGGCCATCGTTTCTATAATCCAAACACTATTTACCCCTTGCATCCTCATTTGAGCCAAAATTGGTGGTTCTTTTCAAAGCACTCACGATCGTACCCCACATTGGGGAAGGGGATGGGAGAATTTTCCAAAAGAGAAAAGAAAAAGCAAAAATGCCAAAAGGGAAAAAAGAGGGAATCACAAATTGGAGAAATTTGAATCTATCTGGGTTTCAATTTTTGGGAAAAAAGAAAGGGAAGAGATTTGTCCGCGTGGATCACCTACGTTTCACAAATATGGATGAACAAGGGTCTTCCTCAATCAGTTAATTCAGATGCATGTCAGAAATTTCCCATTAATGAAAGTTTCCTTTCAGAGTTATTGTAAGGAACGGAATACAGGTCAGGCCCTCTTCTTTTCCAATCAAGCATCTATCCCTAGTTATCCCTTTTGAGCCTTCAGAATGAATTATTTCGTTTGGCAACCCCTGAGAATCGCAAACCCCACACTGGGGCAAGTTGAGTTGAAAAAGGAAAATTTCAAGAGGTGGAAAAAGTGAAAAGCAACAAAATCAAAAGCAAAAGAAGAAAAGAGAACCTCAGTTCAAAAATAAACTGGGGCAAATTTGGTGAAAGTTCAAAAATGGCAAAAAAGCCAAAGGAAAATCAATCAAAAGAAAATGAAAGAGAAAAAGCCTCATTTGAGCGTAAACTGGGGCAAATTCTGATTTAACTCTAAAATAGGGTTGCGCAACAATGCGATCTCAGATTCTTCAAACCAGTTTTGAAATCCGTTTTCAAGCCTTAACTTTTCTAAAGCACCCCACCTGACCCCATTACAAAACCGAAAGTCCTGACTTCCGTTCTTTGCAATAGCCCTGTCAAGCAAATTTCTGATGCCGAAAGTTTTTGCTGTATTTTGAATTGATTAGGTGTGAGGTTGACACTGCTCTTCATGTGAAACCCCACGAGGGTATTTTTGAAAAAGAAAAGAAAAACGAGCGAAATGAATGCAAAAGAGAGATGGAAAAAGATTTGATGCTGAAAGACCCTGTTAAGTGATGATAAAAAGTCAAACAAAGTCCAAGATCTTGGAGTCCAAAATAGGGGCAATTTTGGAAAAATGCGATCTTTGATGCAATGTCCTTGAAAATTATTTCTTAAACTATCGTTTTCAAGCCGCATTACAAGCTAATAAAGTCCATCGTTGACTTATTCCTTCATGACAATCCAAAGTGACGATTATGCTCGTAAGAAATCCATCAATCATTTGTGATTATGGGAGTATAACCAGTTTTCACCGGTTTAGCTATCGTTTCTACCCGTTTTGTTGCAAGCCCGTCAAGCTTGTATGTTGACTCAGTTTTCTTGGCATATAAGGGTGACAAACTTTTTGCTTTCACTAAGATGTGACATTGAATGGATTACATACAACTGGGGCAAAAATGAGACAGATTCTTATCTCCCATTTCCTTAGCCATTTCAAAAATAAAGTCACTTGATTGGTCCTGAAAAGATGAGTCAACCAGAAGTGGTGACCCGTTACCCTAAGCACCAATGCTAAAAGTAAGGAAGAAATCTTCTTAAATTTGGTGTTATTTCGAGGAATTCATCATGAAATTTCTGCATGAGTTCAAACTTGACGATTAAAGTTTCTTCACATTGTTGTATATGTGCACTCTTTTCTAAATTTTAGAAAGTGCGGTTTTTCTTTGTTCAAATAAATGGAAAGGCATCCAAACCAATTTTTGCAATCAAATGGGCCCATACTGGGGCAAAATTTTTATTAGCAAGATTTCGCAAAACAAGCCCACACTGGGGCAAAATTTTTTATAGTCCATTTGAGGATTTCGTCAAAGACCCAAGCAAGACTTTCAAGTCAATCACGCTGCCTTTTTCATAAAAATTTGAGTGCATGTAAACCCCCTGTGCAGGTATTCACAGTTGAAGTCGACGAAAAGCTTCTGGTTTGTGGAAGGCTGATGCCGAAGAAAGAGAAGAAAGAAGAGAAGGCCCTACACTGGGGCAAATTATTTTTGAAAACTTCTCTCGAAAAATCAGAAAAAATTCAGAAGTCAAAAATCAAAAATCAAAGGTCAAACTCTTGCTTCTTGGAAAATCAAATTCAATTTCTTGTATCTTGACAAATCAAAACCAAATTTCTTGACCATTGGATGGCAGGATTGGGTCTTATCCCACTGAACATTACAAAAATCTCGTTGGGCCTGAGTTTCGTGCCGCCAACAATTCAAATGTCACGTTGGGCATGGATTTAGTGCCGCCAACATCACATTATCACGTTGGGCCTGGATTTAGTGCCGCCAACCTCACTTTATCACGTTGGGCCTGGATTTCGTGCCGCCAACATCACATTATCACGTCGGGCCTGGATTTAGTGCCGCCAACTTCACAAAAGCCATGTTGGGTTTGTTTTTCACTTCAACCGCCGTTAGCATCGAGTTTATCTCACTAACGTGTGCGTCACATTCTACCACCGTTAGCATCGAGTCTATCTCACTAACGCGTGCGTTTCTTTCCTACCACCGTTAGCATCGAGACTATCTCACTAACGTGTGCGTTTCTATTCCACCACCGTTAGCATCGAGTCTATCTCACTAACGCGTGCGTTTCTTTCCTACCACCGTTAGCATCGAGACTATCTCACTAACGTGTGCGTTTCATTTCCACCACCGTTAGCATCGAGTGTATCTCACTAACGTATGCGTTTCATTTCTACCACCGTTAGCATCGAGTCTATCTCACTAACGCGTGCGTGTTTTATTTCTACCGCCGTTAGCATCGAGTCTATTCACTAACGTGCGTGTTTTCATTCTACCGCCGTTAGCATCGAGTCTATCTCACTAACTACCGTGATCGTGTCTATCTCACTAACGTGCGTGTTTTCACCGCCGTTAGCATCGAGTCTATCTCACTAACGTGCGTGTTTTCATTCTACCGCCGTTAGCATCGAGTCTATCTCACTAATGTGCGTGTTTACTTCAACCGCCGTTAGCATCGAGTCTATCTCACTAACGTGCGTGTTTTCATTCTACCGCCGTTAGCATCGAGTCTATCTCACTAATGTGCGTGTTTTACTTCAACCGCAGTTAGCATCGAGTTTATCTCACTAACGTGCGTGTTTTACTTCAACCGCCGTTAGCATCGAGTCATCCTATCTCGAGTCTATCTCACTAACGTGCGTGTTTTACTTCAACCGCCGTTAGCATCGAGTCTATCTCACTAATGTGCGTGTTTTCATCCTACCGCCGTTAGCATCGAGTCTATCTCACTAACGTGCGTGTTTTATTTCTACTGCCGTTAGCATCGAGTCTATCTCACTAACGTGCGTGTTTTATTTCTACTGCCGTTAGCATCGAGTCTATCTCACTAACGTGCGCGTTTTCATCCTACCGCCGTTAGCATCGAGCCTATCTCACTAATGTGCGTGTTTTCATCCCACCAACACTCCATCTCACTTCAATTCATCTAATTTAAATTTCTGTTCGGGTCTATCCCGTGGGTCTATCCCAATTTTACATTTCTGTTCAGGTCTATCCCGTTTTTACATTCATGTTCGGGTCAGTCCCGTTTTTTTTAGAATTCTTGTTCGTTGGAATCATTTTGCAGCCCAATAACACAGGTAAGTATTTGGTGTCCACTTCTTTGTCTCAAGTTTTTTCAAAACTCAGACAAAGAGGGGCAAACTGTAGACACCAAATTTTGAATAATTTGTATGTGGCATCTACTTCATGATTTTTATTTTAGATCGCTTGCATTTAGTTCATTGTTGTGTGTTTTGCATTTTTTAGTTGTTATTTTATTTTAGTTTTATTCATTTTGCCCTTTTAGTTTGTCTATTTATTTTTATTTTGTCATTTTAGGTTTTTAATCACTTTTAAGTTTTAGATTTTAGTTTTTAGTTTTTAGTTTTTTTTTAGTTTTTAAGCTTAGCATAGAGTTTTTAGAAAAGGAAAAAGAAAAGGAAAACAAAAAATATGTTTTAGTTCATTTTGGTTCATGAAAATTGAAAATGGAAAATGAAAAAAGAAAATTGGATTTGCATTTTTGTTGTTTCTGAGGTTAATTAAATTGTTTTTGTTTTTAATTTTTGTTATTTTTAATTCTGTTTTAATTACTGCAAAAAAAAAAATATATATATTAAGGAACAAGCGACTTGCAAGCTGCGTTTTGCAGCTTGCAAGGAGGGGCTCTTAGCAGCCCCTTAGCGGCAAATGTGGGAGAGTATAGATTGTTTTAGGGTTGTGGCTCCCATATAAATGAAAAAAGCAGCAGCCGCAAAAGGGAGAGAAGGAGGGAGCTGACGGGAGGAAGGAAAAAACAGCAAAAGAAAAAGCTAAGGGTAACGGCTGAGGGAAAAAAAAGAAAACAGCGAGAGAAAGAGAGGGAGGCCGCAAGAGAGGAGAGCTAGGAGGGAGAGGTTGACGGAAAAAGAAAAGAGCAAAAACTAAAAGTGAGAGCTGGGGTTTGGGCCTAAGAAAACCAGGAAAAATAAGAAGAAGGAGAGAGCTAGCAGCAAAAGGGCTGGGCAAGACCAGAGATTCGAGAAAGAGTAAGCGGAAAAGGAGATCCAAGGTGGAAACCCAGAATCAGGTTCGGTCGTCGATATCTTCATCGAATCCAGGCAGTGAACAGGTAGTCATTAACCCTTGTTCTTGGCTATTTTCATATGAAATCTGGTCTGCGCAACTAGACGTTCTGAGCTCTTACGTAGAGGATTTGATTGCTAGGCATATGTTGTCTTCGTGCGTTTCTTTTCATTCCACAGCCCAAAGCTGCTGCCTTTTGCTGTCATTTTTTTGTTGTATTATGGGTTTCTCATTTACTTAAATGTTGTGGATTCTGGTCTAGCAAGCTGCATGTTTCTTGGTTATGTTTATGTGCCAATTTGGAAAGAACAACCCGAAGCTTTACTGCAGAAAAATGGAGTCTTGCTTAGATTGATTCTTTAAACCTGCGGGCGTTGCTCCCTCTAGTTACTGCTTGCATGATACTCTTCCTTTTCCATGTTGATCTGGCTGGCCGAAAGTGTCTTGGAGCTGTAAAATGGTTGAACGAAAAGTACAGCAAGTTTTCTTTTGTAGTTGCAGCCACTTTCATCCGTGGGTATTGCATGATTCAGATTCAATATGTGCATGATCTCTTGCTATGTTTGGCTTGTTCGGATGTCAAGTTTTTGTTGTGTTTGCTTAGCTTGAAGTTTGGATGATTGGATGTTGGGTCTAGATTCGGTACTTGCAGATGAAAGTTGCAGGCGCGTGTTCTTCGGTTGCAGAAATTTTCCTTGTAACATTTGCATAAAGATTGCTGGAATCTTCTTTACCTCATGTTCAGTTGATTGGTTTGCTGAATTCTGTGGTGGTCTTCAGTTTCGGATTGCATTGGTTTTGATTGAATGACATGTTAGTTGCTTTAGGTTTGCATCTAAGAAACCTGTTATATTGCAGCAATATTTCTTTCATTGCCAAAGTTTGATTCATTTTGAAGTCCATGTTTGGTGTGTTGTTGAGTTGGTCTATCATGAACATGTTTACCCAGTCTTGTTGGCATTTTCAATGTGTTTTCATAGTTGCATTGCTGCATTCGATAGAAATAGAAGGAATGTGGGGTGGTCATGTTGCCTGGAATTTAGTTTGCTTCGCATTCAGATTGATGCACGAAATTCTGGACAGATCCGTTTCCTTCCTTTGTTTGTTGTAGTCCAGGTTTCATTTGAAGTGTTTGATTCACTTGTAGCTTAATGGGTATACCATGTACGCGCTCACCCCGAGCTGTCTTCTTGTTATCTAGTTGCATGATCGAATCTTTTGGGTAAAGAATCAGTAATGGAGAGAACCACTTCTGAGGAAAACTTGTCTTGCATGATCTCAATTCCAGTTTTTTGTAGGGTGGAATGCTGAATGTTACTGATTATCTGGTTTTAGATTAAGGTTTTGATGTGGATTGAAGTGTTCTTGAGCAAAAGGGTCGAAATCAAGGTGTGAAAATGAATGTTGCGGCTGCATTTTCTGGTTACAGAATGCATTCATTACAAATATTTCTTGTTGCAGAACGTTTCACAGCTTTTGTACGCATTTTGCATGGGAAAACTTTTGAAAATTGCATTCCAACCCCCCAAGTTCCCTTTTGTTTCACTATGGCCCAATCAATTAAATGATTCCCTCAATTTGGCCCTTGGTAGCTTTTAATTCTACATTTTCGTTGTTTGTTTGTTTCAATTGGCTACTATGCTTTGTTTCAATTACACTTAAGTCATGACTTTAGGGGATTTATGACCAAGTGAGCTTGTGTTTGCCTATTTTCTTTAATTTTCCCAAATAAATTGGCACCTTGACCTTTTTATTGTTTTGAAGCTAATATCTCATTTAATCGATTTCCATTGCAAGGGAGGTAACTTCTACACTCTTGAGTTTATTTTTCCTACGTGCTCCTACGTGCTATGTGAATATGCATGTCTATTTTGCTTTCCCTGCCTTTCATTAATTCTTTGCATTTATTTATTTACTTTTGCTTTTTATTTAAGTTATTCATTATGGGGTATGTGTACACCTCTTGGCTTGTAATAGATAGGGCTCGGAGAGCATTTGGTCCATTTCCCCTTCCCCTTGGTTGCTTTTATTTAAGTTTTATGGGGTATGTGTACACCTCTTGGCTTGTAATAGATAGGGCTCGGAGAGCATCTGGTCCATTTCCCCTTCCCCTTGGTTGCTTGTTTTTGTTGCTACCTGTTTAATTGCTTTGTTAGGGCTTTGCATCTAGTCGAGCATGCTAAATGTTATGTGCTATGTGTTTATACGTGTTTGGCATGTCTACTCGCTTTCTATAGCATGAATGAATGTGATGGATGAATGTACGTCACCACACTAGTCCAATGCTAGTTGTGGCTCATTGTTTCATTAGGAATTCATAGAAAGGGCTAGTCCAACGCTAGACCCAATAGGATTTTTCCTTTGTCTTTCATTAGTGCATTATTTGCCTGATCACTACGTATCATGCATTTTTCCTAGTTTTATCATCTGGCATGCTCCTCGAGCCCCTTTTCCCCTCATTTTAGGATTTTTTGCATCTCATACTAGTTATAGGGTACATTTGTGTGAGAGTCCCCTTCCGATAAGGGAAACGAGCGAGTGTGGCTACTCGATAGCCTTAGCACGCTAGTTTCGCCTTCTAATCAAAGGGAAAATCAAGTCACGATTTAGGTCTCCCCGTACCCAATATGCATGAATTCCCTAGGCTCATGCATTCTCAATCCACTCTATCATTACACTTTCACTTTTGTCTCATTTGCACACATGCACCTTTTTATCACCTTCACTTGCACACGAACACTTTTTTTTCTCCACTTGCACACGAACACTTTTTTGTCTCCACTTGCACACGAGCATTTTATCTTCACTCGCACACGAGTACTTTCATCTACATTTGCACACCTTCACTCTTATCATATTACTTTTATCATTTTTCTCACTTCACACAAACTCACACTTTCACATGGCATGCATTCCACTCATTTTTCACGTCATTTAGGTTTAGGTGTGACCTCTCCAAAAGGGTCATTATTGGGCTTCACAATTAATGTGATTGGCACCACTCAACCTTTGAAGAGAAATTTCCCCCAATCCCCCTAGGTCTAGGTTTTTGCATTCATATAGACATATCCAATACGCGATACATACCTTGGGTAGAAAAATTAGGAAAAATTGGTTAAGTCGCGCAACTAGCCTTGGCTAGGTCAAAGGGGTGCCTTGGATTCTATCCTTGCCTTCCCCTTTGTCAAACGTGACCCCCGAACCTTTTTCTTTGGCTTACGTGGACTAGGAGTCGTTTTAAAAAGGGTTTTACTACTTTGTCTTTAAAAAACACTTTTTTGGGTGACTTGGTACACCCCAAATCTATACCAAGTGGCGACTCCGTTTTCATATCTAAAAACCCTTTTTAAAATTTCATTTGGCCAAATCGTCGCTTTCCAAAGTCCCATGGCCTTTTTACTTTTCATTTTGCACACGTTCACACCACACTTCACACACACATCACGATTCATTCAATCGAAAAGTGGGGCGCGACAGGTGTACAAGTGGAGTTCTACGGACCTTATGTATGGTCGACGGAGTGTCGACAGGAGGTCACGCATGGCAACAACTTGGCTTTGGAGCCACCTGTATCCTTATCATGTGATGTTACTTTTCTGCTTTTGCTTTACTCTTATTGTGTAACTGTTACGTGAAATTTACGCTTTCGCCCCTGTTTACTTACTAAGCATATAGCTTACCCCATTCCTTTTGTTTTCCTTAGCAGGGGCCGACGCGGGGACTTTTGGCTCGTATACTAGTATAGTTAGTTTGGCTTGTATTAGTTGAACAGTTAGGATGTTTGTTTTTGTTTTGGTGGTTTGACTCGATACTTTTGGAGAATGTAATTATAACTCTTTTGGGTTTGTATATATTGTATTTAGTGCTCTTTCGAACTTTAAGTTTTGAGTCCTGGCGCGAGCTAGGCAGGCGGCCCGCCGATACCCTTGGGTTCGCCCTTGGGAGAAGTGGGGTCGTCACAGTTGGTATCAGAGCTTAGGCTTCAGATTCCTGTAGTGTATCCTAGGCTTGAAGTTTAGGATGCCGGACTGTGGGATTCGATGTGATTTGAAAGTTAAGCAATTGAGGGATAAAACCTAGAGCCTGTTTTGCGTGGTTTCTGCGCGGAGTGACCCTGGACTAAGTGGTAAATAAGTATGAAGGACTAAGTGTTCGTTCGAGCATAAATTATGGATCATAAATGTTATAGGCCTTAAATCTCTTTCATGGTATCTAAGGATCATAGATAGGTATGTCGGGTAGGAATTTCGATTGTAGATAGTTTACTCTTGGGACTGCAGCTCGAGATGTGAATTATCTTATTTCGGATTCTTGTGCCTGAGTACTCCAAAGTTTAGGCGCTGTTAAGTATTTGAGACTTGCATTTTGGGAATATGAACAGGCTTTGTCCGGCTAGAGTGAGTACAAGACATCAACGGGCACCTTGGGAAGTGGAGTAAGAAACCGGACGAGGGTGGTTTTCACTGAGTGTGGGACGACAAGTCGCGTTTCTTTCATTTGCCCTTGTATTGTCCCTACATGTCATTTACTTGTGGTATGTTAATACCTGCATCTATAGTACTTGCTGCACTTGGCTTTGTCTAACTTGAAATGTCTCTTGGTGTATATGGTGCATTATATTGCGTACATTTTGGCGTGACTTGTATATATATGTACACCTTTTGATCTTTTGATTATTTCGAGTTTTTCAACCCTTAGCTCGTTGATTGCAATTTCGAGGACGAAATTGTCCTAAGTGGGGGAGATTGTGACACCCCAACTTTTAAGATGCTATTGTTTTACGGTTTCTTTAGTTCATTTTATTTTAAAACATTATTTTGTTTCAAGGAAGATACTAAAGTTATTTCTTTGGGGTTGATTTAAAACCTTATTTTATTTTAAAAGACTAGAAACCCTAAAATTTTAATCAAAACCCAAGTTTACTTGTGACCATGTTTAAATCCCTTATATTTGACTCAAAACCCTAATTTTATTATATGGAATTGTAAAATTCATCACACTTTTCTTAAAATTCCTTTTATTTGAAAATTATTTATTTAATATGATCCTCCTACTCAAGTACTCCACAATAAGTGTAAATAAACCTAGAAAGTAGGGTTTCACTCTTCGTTTTCAAGATTGGAGTAAATTAGGGTTTTCGCGATTTTTCGCCGGATGAATTTTCGGAACGGAGCAAGGATCAAATTTGGTGATTAAAGGTGACTTTTAAGTGAGAAATAAAATATGATTAGGAGCAATAAGATAAGGTTAGTGAATAGGAAGTAAAAAAACCCTAGTACGTGTGTTTTAAGAAAAAACGGCGCGAACCGGCGGGTCCCGCGCATTACCGATTGAACGCACCATTTGACCACCACTTACTTGCTATACAAGTTTCTCACTAATAGAACAAAATATCTTCCCCCTCTTAGCTTCTTATTGGCCGAAAATTAGTGGTTCAAAATGCAACAAGAGAGAGAAAATTGTGTGGTTGTGATTCAACCAAGTGTTAACCAAACTTGTGGCTAGAATTAATTCTTATTTTTCCAACCTTCTTATAAGACAAATGAAGCTTAATCTTCCTCATTCTTTTCTCTCTCTTGGCCGAAATTCTCTCCAAAGGAAGAAAGAAAAATCTCTCTCAATTCCTTGTCCTAATCTTGCTCAATCTCATAAACTAACCGGTTAATCTTGAATTCCTTCCATAAAACCTCTTCATTTGGTATTAGTAAGTTGATTGGTGAAGTGTTTGTGGAAGCTAAGGTGACAAGCAACTCCCTCTCTCTTGTTTTACTAGGTGAGTAATGAATGAACTCTCTCCTTCACCTAATGAAGCTTAATTCATGCTTAGTGGTGTTAAGAGATGAAAGATTATGGCTTATATCTTGATTTGTGGATGATTTAGTGAAGTTTTATATTTATTGGGATTTTTTCTGTTTTAATATAAGCATGATTGTGTGGCTATATATGATGGTTGGAAATGGTATGTAATGATGCTAGATGGTGGAAAAAGTGGAAGATTGCAAGTAATTTCTGTTTTGAATGAAATCTGGAAAATTGGGGTTTCTTGGTTCTTCATTCTGTCCGAAAATTTTAGTCCTAGATATAGGCCGAATTGGCCTTGGCTTAAAACATGAAAGTTGTAGGGAATGACATTTTATAGGTGCCTGTAAAATTTCAGGTCAATCGGAGTAACGTAGCATGAGAAATATCGAAAATACCCTTGCTGTTCTGGTTTTGTCCGAATGTAAGAACTGCACTTGTAATTGGTGATTTTGGATAGGATTTATTCAGAATTGGTCGTTCCAGTCTTCTGATTAAATGTATCCCTGTTTCTAAGCTTTCGTATGCCTTTGGAATTTCTGAATTTGGACTTAAGTAGGCTGAGTTATGCTGTTTGTACCAAGTTACGGTTTGTTCACCTGTTTTACGATTCTGGTTTAGTATCTTACAGTTTTGACCTAGTTATACTCGAAACTGGGTTAAGTGGCCTTCTTCAACGTTGTAGCCTTTTAAGTGTTGAATCTACCTGTAAAATTGCAGGTCAAACGGATTAATGTATTCTGAGTTATAGACAAAACCCTCAGACCTGTTTTAGACGTCCGTTTGTGTACGTTTTGAATTTCAGTTTCTGCCGTGCATTTTTCCGTTTTGATCCCGTACGATCTGGGTGTCGAATCCTTCATAAGAAATTTATATCTTGGTCTCAGCTTCGAAACGGTATAAAGTACGTCGAAATCCGAGTTCCGTAGCCTCTGTTATGATCAAAACAATATCGATCGTCAGAACTGCCTTGTATTTGGACAGTTCTGACGGGTATTTTGACACTCGATTTTCGTTCTGTTCTGAATGGATTCAGGTCTTAGCCAAAACATCAAAGTTTTAGCCTTATGTCTCAGCTTTCTAACGCCTCTGGAATTTCTTGATTTCGATTTTTGAACCGTGAGGTACGGCCTTGTAAACAGGGCCTGTTTGGTAACCCGCCATGAAACGGCTGGCACTATTGACCTATACCTATTCAGATCTAGGTTAAGGTGTCTTTACGAAAATTGTAGCCCTTTCTCATAGCTTCGAAACGGTGTCTCTCTCACCTTGATCCGATACCCCTAGCCTAACTTTCGACCAAAACGGTTTGAGATGGCAGATTTGGCCGTCCCGTTTGCCGTTCCGCGCGCGCGCGTGTGCCCCTTTTTGCCGTTTTCGCACTTGCGCGTGCCAATTTTGCCGTTTTGCTTGTTTTACGTATGTTAGTAGCCGTTTGTGATATATTGTGACACAATCTTCGATTTCAGACGGTGGTGAACTAGGTGGGGCCGATGGGGCCCACTACTAGCCAACAAACGAAGTGATTTCCGCTTTTGTACTACTTTTGTCTTTTGGGTAAGTATTCAGGCCGCTTTTGTATGTTAGTTGCTTATGTGTTTCGATATGTATGAAGAGGGTACTTAGACGAGGGTGTACTTTATCGCACTCGCTCTAAACCCTAATTTGCACACATATTTGTACATGGCTTATGTAGATGAGCAATTTTGGAACTAAAACCCTTGAGCTGGTGGCTCAGGGTGACTTTTGAATAATTTTGTGAATTTTGTGAGTTTGAGGTTGAACTCAATACCTAGATGGACTATTCGAGCCGGTTAGGGCTTGGTCGAAGTCAGTCCAACTTGGTTTGAGGTCACCAAGTTTGTGAACCCGGTTCGCTGAGTATGTGAACCAATTTTGTGACCCGAGCTTGTGACTCAAGCTCAATTTTGTGACCCAAGTTTGTAGGTTCATGTTATGAACCAATTTTGTAAATCCGGTTCACCGAGAAGGTGACCAAGTTTGTGAACCGAGCTTGCGCAGCAAGTTCAATTTCGTTCGCCCGGGCAAGTTTGTGAGGTGACTGGCCAGTGAGGGTGATAAGGTGTTCGGTGGGTGTACAAGTGGAGTTCTACGGACCTTATGTATGGTCGACGGAGTGTCGACAGGAGGTCACGCATGGCAACAACTTGGCTTTGGAGCCACCTGTATCCTTATCATGTGATGTTACTTTTCTGCTTTTGCTTTACTCTTATTGTGTAACTGTTACGTGAAATTTACGCTTTCGCCCCTGTTTACTTACTAAGCATATAGCTTACCCCATTCCTTTTGTTTTCCTTAGCAGGGGCCGACGCGGGGACTTTTGGCTCGTATACTAGTATAGTTAGTTTGGCTTGTATTAGTTGAACAGTTAGGATGTTTGTTTTTGTTTTGGTGGTTTGACTCGATACTTTTGGAGAATGTAATTATAACTCTTTTGGGTTTGTATATATTGTATTTAGTGCTCTTTCGAACTTTAAGTTTTGAGTCCTGGCGCGAGCTAGGCAGGCGGCCCGCCGATACCCTTGGGTTCGCCCTTGGGAGAAGTGGGGTCGTCACAGTTGGTATCAGAGCTTAGGCTTCAGATTCCTGTAGTGTATCCTAGGCTTGAAGTTTAGGATGCCGGACTGTGGGATTCGATGTGATTTGAAAGTTAAGCAATTGAGGGATAAAACCTAGAGCCTGTTTTGCGTGGTTTCTGCGCGGAGTGACCCTGGACTAAGTGGTAAATAAGTATGAAGGACTAAGTGTTCGTTCGAGCATAAATTATGGATCATAAATGTTATAGGCCTTAAATCTCTTTCATGGTATCTAAGGATCATAGATAGGTATGTCGGGTAGGAATTTCGATTGTAGATAGTTTACTCTTGGGACTGCAGCTCGAGATGTGAATTATCTTATTTCGGATTCTTGTGCCTGAGTACTCCAAAGTTTAGGCGCTGTTAAGTATTTGAGACTTGCATTTTGGGAATATGAACAGGCTTTGTCCGGCTAGAGTGAGTACAAGACATCAACGGGCACCTTGGGAAGTGGAGTAAGAAACCGGACGAGGGTGGTTTTCACTGAGTGTGGGACGACAAGTCGCGTTTCTTTCATTTGCCCTTGTATTGTCCCTACATGTCATTTACTTGTGGTATGTTAATACCTGCATCTATAGTACTTGCTGCACTTGGCTTTGTCTAACTTGAAATGTCTCTTGGTGTATATGGTGCATTATATTGCGTACATTTTGGCGTGACTTGTATATATATGTACACCTTTTGATCTTTTGATTATTTCGAGTTTTTCAACCCTTAGCTCGTTGATTGCAATTTCGAGGACGAAATTGTCCTAAGTGGGGGAGATTGTGACACCCCAACTTTTAAGATGCTATTGTTTTACGGTTTCTTTAGTTCATTTTATTTTAAAACATTATTTTGTTTCAAGGAAGATACTAAAGTTATTTCTTTGGGGTTGATTTAAAACCTTATTTTATTTTAAAAGACTAGAAACCCTAAAATTTTAATCAAAACCCAAGTTTACTTGTGACCATGTTTAAATCCCTTATATTTGACTCAAAACCCTAATTTTATTATATGGAATTGTAAAATTCATCACACTTTTCTTAAAATTCCTTTTATTTGAAAATTATTTATTTAATATGATCCTCCTACTCAAGTACTCCACAATAAGTGTAAATAAACCTAGAAAGTAGGGTTTCACTCTTCGTTTTCAAGATTGGAGTAAATTAGGGTTTTCGCGATTTTTCGCCGGATGAATTTTCGGAACGGAGCAAGGATCAAATTTGGTGATTAAAGGTGACTTTTAAGTGAGAAATAAAATATGATTAGGAGCAATAAGATAAGGTTAGTGAATAGGAAGTAAAAAAACCCTAGTACGTGTGTTTTAAGAAAAAACGGCGCGAACCGGCGGGTCCCGCGCATTACCGATTGAACGCACCATTTGACCACCACTTACTTGCTATACAAGTTTCTCACTAATAGAACAAAATATCTTCCCCCTCTTAGCTTCTTATTGGCCGAAAATTAGTGGTTCAAAATGCAACAAGAGAGAGAAAATTGTGTGGTTGTGATTCAACCAAGTGTTAACCAAACTTGTGGCTAGAATTAATTCTTATTTTTCCAACCTTCTTATAAGACAAATGAAGCTTAATCTTCCTCATTCTTTTCTCTCTCTTGGCCGAAATTCTCTCCAAAGGAAGAAAGAAAAATCTCTCTCAATTCCTTGTCCTAATCTTGCTCAATCTCATAAACTAACCGGTTAATCTTGAATTCCTTCCATAAAACCTCTTCATTTGGTATTAGTAAGTTGATTGGTGAAGTGTTTGTGGAAGCTAAGGTGACAAGCAACTCCCTCTCTCTTGTTTTACTAGGTGAGTAATGAATGAACTCTCTCCTTCACCTAATGAAGCTTAATTCATGCTTAGTGGTGTTAAGAGATGAAAGATTATGGCTTATATCTTGATTTGTGGATGATTTAGTGAAGTTTTATATTTATTGGGATTTTTTCTGTTTTAATATAAGCATGATTGTGTGGCTATATATGATGGTTGGAAATGGTATGTAATGATGCTAGATGGTGGAAAAAGTGGAAGATTGCAAGTAATTTCTGTTTTGAATGAAATCTGGAAAATTGGGGTTTCTTGGTTCTTCATTCTGTCCGAAAATTTTAGTCCTAGATAGAGGCCTAATTGGCCTTGGCTTAAAACATGAAAGTTGTAGGGAATGACATTTTATAGGTGCCTGTAAAATTTCAGGTCAATCGGAGTAACGTAGCATGAGAAATATCGAAAATACCCTTGCTGTTCTGGTTTTGTCCGAATGTAAGAACTGCACTTGTAATTGGTGATTTTGGATAGGATTTATTCAGAATTGGTCGTTCCAGTCTTCTGATTAAATGTATCCCTGTTTCTAAGCTTTCGTATGCCTTTGGAATTTCTGAATTTGGACTTAAGTAGGCTGAGTTATGCTGTTTGTACCAAGTTACGGTTTGTTCACCTGTTTTACGATTCTGGTTTAGTATCTTACAGTTTTGACCTAGTTATACTCGAAACTGGGTTAAGTGGCCTTCTTCAACGTTGTAGCCTTTTAAGTGTTGAATCTACCTGTAAAATTGCAGGTCAAACGGATTAATGTATTCTGAGTTATAGACAAAACCCTCAGACCTGTTTTAGACGTCCGTTTGTGTACGTTTTGAATTTCAGTTTCTGCCGTGCATTTTTCCGTTTTGATCCCGTACGATCTGGGTGTCGAATCCTTCATAAGAAATTTATATCTTGGTCTCAGCTTCGAAACGGTATAAAGTACGTCGAAATCCGAGTTCCGTAGCCTCTGTTATGATCAAAACAATATCGATCGTCAGAACTGCCTTGTATTTGGACAGTTCTGACGGGTATTTTGACACTCGATTTTCGTTCTGTTCTGAATGGATTCAGGTCTTAGCCAAAACATCAAAGTTTTAGCCTTATGTCTCAGCTTTCTAACGCCTCTGGAATTTCTTGATTTCGATTTTTGAACCGTGAGGTACGGCCTTGTAAACAGGGCCTGTTTGGTAACCCGCCATGAAACGGCTGGCACTATTGACCTATACCTATTCAGATCTAGGTTAAGGTGTCTTTACGAAAATTGTAGCCCTTTCTCATAGCTTCGAAACGGTGTCTCTCTCACCTTGATCCGATACCCCTAGCCTAACTTTCGACCAAAACGGTTTGAGATGGCAGATTTGGCCGTCCCGTTTGCCGTTCCGCGCGCGCGCGTGTGCCCCTTTTTGCCGTTTTCGCACTTGCGCGTGCCAATTTTGCCGTTTTGCTTGTTTTACGTATGTTAGTAGCCGTTTGTGATATATTGTGACACAATCTTCGATTTCAGACGGTGGTGAACTAGGTGGGGCCGATGGGGCCCACTACTAGCCAACAAACGAAGTGATTTCCGCTTTTGTACTACTTTTGTCTTTTGGGTAAGTATTCAGGCCGCTTTTGTATGTTAGTTGCTTATGTGTTTCGATATGTATGAAGAGGGTACTTAGACGAGGGTGTACTTTATCGCACTCGCTCTAAACCCTAATTTGCACACATATTTGTACATGGCTTATGTAGATGAGCAATTTTGGAACTAAAACCCTTGAGCTGGTGGCTCAGGGTGACTTTTGAATAATTTTGTGAATTTTGTGAGTTTGAGGTTGAACTCAATACCTAGATGGACTATTCGAGCCGGTTAGGGCTTGGTCGAAGTCAGTCCAACTTGGTTTGAGGTCACCAAGTTTGTGAACCCGGTTCGCTGAGTATGTGAACCAATTTTGTGACCCGAGCTTGTGACTCAAGCTCAATTTTGTGACCCAAGTTTGTAGGTTCATGTTATGAACCAATTTTGTAAATCCGGTTCACCGAGAAGGTGACCAAGTTTGTGAACCGAGCTTGCGCAGCAAGTTCAATTTCGTTCGCCCGGGCAAGTTTGTGAGGTGACTGGCCAGTGAGGGTGATAAGGTGTTCGGTGGGTGTTGTAGACACCAAATTTTGAATAATTTGTATGTGGCATCTACTTCATGATTTTTATTTTAGATCGCTTGCATTTAGTTCATTGTTGTGTGTTTTGCATTTTTTTAGTTGTTATTTTATTTTAGTTTTATTCATTTTGCCCTTTTAGTTTGTCTATTTATTTTTATTTTGTCATTTTAGGTTTTTAATCACTTTTAAGTTTTAGATTTTAGTTTTTAGTTTTTAGTTTTTTTTAGTTTTTAAGCTTAGCATAGAGTGTTTAGAAAAGGAAAAAGAAAAGCGTTCAAAAAATATGTTTTAGTTGTTTTTAGGTTCATGAAAATTGAAAATGGAAAATGAAAAAAGAAAATTGGATTTGCATTTTTGTTGTTTCTGAGGTTAATTAAATTGTTTTTGTTTTTAATTTTTGTTATTTTTAATTCTGTTTTAATTACTGCAAAAAAAAAAATATATATATTAAGGAACAAGCGACTTGCAAGCTGCGTTTTGCAGCTTGCAAGGAGGGGCTCTTAGCAGCCCCTTAGCGGCAAATGTGGGAGAGTATAGATTGTTTTAGGGTTGTGGCTCCCATATAAATGAAAAAAGCAGCAGCCGCAAAAGGGAGAGAAGGAGGGAGCTGACGGGAGGAAGGAAAAAACAGCAAAAGAAAAAGCTAAGGGTAACGGCTGAGGGAAAAAAAAGAAAACAGCGAGAGAAAGAGAGGGAGGCCGCAAGAGAGGAGAGCTAGGAGGGAGAGGTTGACGGAAAAAGAAAAGAGCAAAAACTAAAAGTGAGAGCTGGGGTTTGGGCCTAAGAAAACCAGGAAAAATAAGAAGAAGGAGAGAGCTAGCAGCAAAAGGGCTGGGCAAGACCAGAGATTCGAGAAAGAGTAAGCGGAAAAGGAGATCCAAGGTGGAAACCCAGAATCAGGTTCGGTCGTCGATATCTTCATCGAATCCAGGCAGTGAACAGGTAGTCATTAACCCTTGTTCTTGGCTATTTTCATATGAAATCTGGTCTGCGCAACTAGACGTTCTGAGCTCTTACGTAGAGGATTTGATTGCTAGGCATATGTTGTCTTCGTGCGTTTCTTTTCATTCCACAGCCCAAAGCTGCTGCCTTTTGCTGTCATTTTTTTGTTGTATTATGGGTTTCTCATTTACTTAAATGTTGTGGATTCTGGTCTAGCAAGCTGCATGTTTCTTGGTTATGTTTATGTGCCAATTTGGAAAGAACAACCCGAAGCTTTACTGCAGAAAAATGGAGTCTTGCTTAGATTGATTCTTTAAACCTGCGGGCGTTGCTCCCTCTAGTTACTGCTTGCATGATACTCTTCCTTTTCCATGTTGATCTGGCTGGCCGAAAGTGTCTTGGAGCTGTAAAATGGTTGAACGAAAAGTACAGCAAGTTTTCTTTTGTAGTTGCAGCCACTTTCATCCGTGGGTATTGCATGATTCAGATTCAATATGTGCATGATCTCTTGCTATGTTTGGCTTGTTCGGATGTCAAGTTTTTGTTGTGTTTGCTTAGCTTGAAGTTTGGATGATTGGATGTTGGGTCTAGATTCGGTACTTGCAGATGAAAGTTGCAGGCGCGTGTTCTTCGGTTGCAGAAATTTTCCTTGTAACATTTGCATAAAGATTGCTGGAATCTTCTTTACCTCATGTTCAGTTGATTGGTTTGCTGAATTCTGTGGTGGTCTTCAGTTTCGGATTGCATTGGTTTTGATTGAATGACATGTTAGTTGCTTTAGGTTTGCATCTAAGAAACCTGTTATATTGCAGCAATATTTCTTTCATTGCCAAAGTTTGATTCATTTTGAAGTCCATGTTTGGTGTGTTGTTGAGTTGGTCTATCATGAACATGTTTACCCAGTCTTGTTGGCATTTTCAATGTGTTTTCATAGTTGCATTGCTGCATTCGATAGAAATAGAAGGAATGTGGGGTGGTCATGTTGCCTGGAATTTAGTTTGCTTCGCATTCAGATTGATGCACGAAATTCTGGACAGATCCGTTTCCTTCCTTTGTTTGTTGTAGTCCAGGTTTCATTTGAAGTGTTTGATTCACTTGTAGCTTAATGGGTATACCATGTACGCGCTCACCCCGAGCTGTCTTCTTGTTATCTAGTTGCATGATCGAATCTTTTGGGTAAAGAATCAGTAATGGAGAGAACCACTTCTGAGGAAAACTTGTCTTGCATGATCTCAATTCCAGTTTTTTGTAGGGTGGAATGCTGAATGTTACTGATTATCTGGTTTTAGATTAAGGTTTTGATGTGGATTGAAGTGTTCTTGAGCAAAAGGGTCGAAATCAAGGTGTGAAAATGAATGTTGCGGCTGCATTTTCTGGTTACAGAATGCATTCATTACAAATATTTCTTGTTGCAGAACGTTTCACAGCTTTTGTACGCATTTTGCATGGGAAAACTTTTGAAAATTGCATTCCAACCCCCCAAGTTCCCTTTTGTTTCACTATGGCCCAATCAATTAAATGATTCCCTCAATTTGGCCCTTGGTAGCTTTTAATTCTACATTTTCGTTGTTTGTTTGTTTCAATTGGCTACTATGCTTTGTTTCAATTACACTTAAGTCATGACTTTAGGGGATTTATGACCAAGTGAGCTTGTGTTTGCCTATTTTCTTTAATTTTCCCAAATAAATTGGCACCTTGACCTTTTTATTGTTTTGAAGCTAATATCTCATTTAATCGATTTCCATTGCAAGGGAGGTAACTTCTACACTCTTGAGTTTATTTTTCCTACGTGCTCCTACGTGCTATGTGAATATGCATGTCTATTTTGCTTTCCCTGCCTTTCATTAATTCTTTGCATTTATTTATTTACTTTTGCTTTTTATTTAAGTTATTCATTATGGGGTATGTGTACACCTCTTGGCTTGTAATAGATAGGGCTCGGAGAGCATTTGGTCCATTTCCCCTTCCCCTTGGTTGCTTTTATTTAAGTTTTATGGGGTATGTGTACACCTCTTGGCTTGTAATAGATAGGGCTCGGAGAGCATCTGGTCCATTTCCCCTTCCCCTTGGTTGCTTGTTTTTGTTGCTACCTGTTTAATTGTTTTGTTAGGGCTTTGCATCTAGTCGAGCATGCTAAATGTTATGTGCTATGTGTTTATACGTGTTTGGCATGTCTACTCGCTTTCTATAGCATGAATGAATGTGATGGATGAATGTACGTCACCACACTAGTCCAATGCTAGTTGTGGCTCATTGTTTCATTAGGAATTCATAGAAAGGGCTAGTCCAACGCTAGACCCAATAGGATTTTTCCTTTGTCTTTCATTAGTGCATTATTTGCCTGATCACTACGTATCATGCATTTTTCCTAGTTTTATCATCTGGCATGCTCCTCGAGCCCCTTTTCCCCTCATTTTAGGATTTTTTGCATCTCATACTAGTTATAGGGTACATTTGTGTGAGAGTCCCCTTCCGATAAGGGAAACGAGCGAGTGTGGCTACTCGATAGCCTTAGCACGCTAGTTTCGCCTTCTAATCAAAGGGAAAATCAAGTCACGATTTAGGTCTCCCCGTACCCAATATGCATGAATTCCCTAGGCTCATGCATTCTCAATCCACTCTATCATTACACTTTCACTTTTGTCTCATTTGCACACATGCACCTTTTTATCACCTTCACTTGCACACGAACACTTTTTTTTCTCCACTTGCACACGAACACTTTTTTGTCTCCACTTGCACACGAGCATTTTATCTTCACTCGCACACGAGTACTTTCATCTACATTTGCACACCTTCACTCTTATCATATTACTTTTATCATTTTTCTCACTTCACACAAACTCACACTTTCACATGGCATGCATTCCACTCATTTTTCACGTCATTTAGGTTTAGGTGTGACCTCTCCAAAAGGGTCATTATTGGGCTTCACAATTAATGTGATTGGCACCACTCACCCTTTGAAGAGAAATTTCCCCCAATCCCCCTAGGTCTAGGTCTTTGCATTCATATAGACATATCCAATACGCGATACATACCTTGGGTAGAAAAATTAGAAAAAATTGGTTAAGTCGCGCAACTAGCCTTGGCTAGGTCAAAGGGGTGCCTTGGATTCTATCCTTGCCTTCCCCTTTGTCAAACGTGACCCCCGAACCTTTTTCTTTGGATTACGTGGACTAGGAGTCGTTTTAAAAAGGGTTTTACTACTTTGTCTTTAAAAAACACTTTTTGGGTGACTTGGTACACCCCAAATCTATACCAAGTGGCGACTCCGTTTTCATATCTAAAAACCCTTTTTAAAATTTCATTTGGCCAAATCGTCGCTTTCCAAAGTCCCATGGCCTTTTTACTTTTCATTTTGCACACGTTCACACCACACTTCACACACACATCACTCGAATCGAAAAGTGGGGCGCGACAGTTGGCGACTCCACTGGGGACTTCCTAAGTGGGTCCAAGCATTTGACTTAGCCATTCGTTTCCTTTTTCTACCCTTTTTATGCATTGCATTTGGATATTAGGGTTGCATTTTTTTATTTTAGGACTTTTTCGCATCGCGCGCGTATCAAACTTTTCCCTCACTCACGTATGTGTGATTGGTTGATTGGATGTTGTTTACTTGTTTATCTCGCGCTTGCATTGCATTTGGGAGGGGGTGTGTCACCTTTAGAGCCTCGCGTGGTTCTCAACCCCTTCCCTCAAAATAGGGGAACACTTCATACGTGCATATTTACTTGCTTTATCCCATTTTATTTTGTTTTTCGTGGGCGCCATCCCACACCGCCTTGTAGGACTAGGATCGATTGCCTTGGGTAGGCGGATGGTGTGCTCTGCGCCCATAGCGCTACCTAAGGGATCACTCGAGCCACCGACCAAAGGCCCTGGGAGTGACGACCCTTCGCCTTTAGGTCTGAAGGCTTGGGAGCCGAAGCTTTATCGAGTTTAGGCATTAGTGAGCCCCAGCCTCATGCATCCATGTTAGAATTTTCCTAGGCTAGAGTCAGCCTCACCCTATTTTAAGCACATTAGGCACGAGGGAAGGGGTTCCACCCCTTTTACTTGTTTTATTGAATTTCTTCTTCTTAAATGCTCCCAATGTGTTATGTGTACTATCAATTGCACTAACCATTCTTTTGTTTTCTTGGCTTGCATTCATATGCCTTAGCGATAAGAGGCCCTTTTGGCACTCTTTTAGTGACTCACCCACTAGATAGCTCACATGTTTAAATTTCAGTCTTTGCACTTACTTTGCAGTAAATACATTTCATTTTTAGACCTTTTTCCCCCTCGATGCATTATTTATGTCTTTTAGGTCATATTTGTCATATATTTACATCGCTTTAATAAACTGGCATCACGCATAAACCCTAGAAAGGGAATGCCATTTAGGGGATCCCGTGTTAGGAATGAACCCCCCCATGTCTCGGATATATAATCCAAATGAGACTTGCACGTTTACCTTTCTCGTACCATCCGAAGGGGTAGTGCACAAGGTAAGGTAAGGATCCGATCATTTTCATGGAGTGATCTTTGGAATATGAGCATCTACTAATCACTTTTTGGCCGTTTTATCAAAAATTGGTAAAAATCCCTTGCGTGAAGGACTTTAATTTGACGAAATTCACAAACGATTCCTCCTATTGAGATAATCAATAAATTGAGGCCAAATTGTGATTTTAGAAGGTTCATAGACTGATTTTCTGAAACCACCAATGGCCGGCCGATTCGATCAATCAATTTTGTCAATTCATAATCGATTTTAAATAAACCATTCCTTTGACCAATTTACCCTTTTTAGGGTCATTCGGTCGATTTTGAATAAATCATCAAATCTTTTGACCAATCTACCCTTTTTAGGGTCATTCGATCGATTTTGAGTAAATCGTCAATTCATTTGACCATTTTACCCTTTTTAGGGTCTTTTGACCAATTTACCCTTTTTAGGGTCTTTTTGACCAATTTACCCTTTTTAGGGTCATCCGGTCGATTTTTGAAAAATCATTCAATTCATTTGACCAATTTACCCTTTTAGGGTGACTTGGTCGATTTTTGCATAAATCATCAATCTCTCTTTCATTCATTTGGCCAGTTCACCCATTTTTAGGGCAATCGAATCGATTTTGAATAAATCAAGTTTCATTCGTTTGACCAATCTACCCCTTTTAGGGCGATTCGATCAATTTTTGAATAAATCAAATTTCATTTAATTCATTTGACCAGTTTACCTATTTTTAGGGCAATTTGGTCATTTTTAAATAAATCATCAATGTTATCCAATCCTTTTGACCCGTTTTTTCCCTTTTTAGGGTTTAAGTCTAAGGGTCACCGAATAAATTAATTGAGACATTGCAATCTCTTTTACGCATTATTTCATGCATCGACTAAAGTAGCAATCCATTCGGACTTTTCCCTCATTTTAGGACAAATGTCTCTTTTCATTCCAATGGGCCAAATTTTTCAAATTATTTTTCACTCCATAAGCTGATCGGATCCATCAGGTATTGTATAGTGCCTATTCTAGCGGATTGCATTTTCATGCTAGGTCTACCCTTGGCATAAAAAGGGTTCCCCCCATAGGACATGCATACCGATTTTGCAGTTTTGCCTACTAACTCGGGGTATTTTTCTTTTGTTTCCCCCTCCCCTGCATTCATAAAAATGTTTCAATAAGACGAAAATATTCTTCTATATCTGATGATAATTTTAATCCAATAAAGTTTGAAGATTACAAGTGTTATTTGATTCTTGGGCGGATCCTACGATGAAAACCCTCTGAGAGATGTTGTAATTGTTCTTCCAAAGGGAAATTTTGTATATTTGAAAAGGAGACAAAAAGTGTATATGTGGAGCTCTTTACAAGTTTCTCTCTTCTCACTTGTATCGTAATTGAATGAGAAAATTTGTTTCAAACTTTTTCAGCAATAAACTTTTTGGACAATCATTGTTTTGTGTATATTTATGTACATTTCATTCTTTATTCTTATTCATTGGAGATTTCATGATGAATTTTAAGAAATAAGACTAAATTGGGATTTTTTCAACCTCCGACCTGAAAATTCACAATAAGAGTGTTCAGAATAAAAGAGGTCATTCAAAAGACCCAATGAGATACCTTTTTTCCTTCACTGAACCCCAAAATAAAATCAGTCACATTGATTGATAAATTACAAATTGGGGCCATCTTTGCTTGAAAATATCCATTGGTTTAACCGGATTCAATTCACATCTAAGTGAAAGCAAAAATGTGCATTATTCTTGTTTGTTTTGAAAATTTGGAATGATACTTTGAGCATTCGTTTCACTACCTATACACATTTTATCATTTGTTCTCCCATTTGAGCCTTTGAAAGAATAATTTCGTTTCAAATAAAAGCCCTAATGATCACTACCCTTCATTGGAAAATTTTCAAATATCAAAAGAGGAATGGATTTTCAATGACCACTTCGTTACTTTGGTTGTCATGAAGTGTAAGAATGATGCTTTGGCCATCATTTCTACAATCTAAACACTGATCATCCCTTGCATCCTCATTTGAGCTAAAAAAAATTGGTGGTTCTTTTCGAGTGCACATATGATCGCACCCCACATTGGGGAAGGAGATTGGGGAATTTTGAAAAAGAAAAAGAGAAAAGCAAAAATGCTAGAATAAGGAGTGAATCACAAATTGGAGAAATTTGAATCTATCTGAGTTTCAATTTTTGGAAAAGAGAAAAGGAAGAGATTTGTCCGCGTGGATCACCTACGTTTCACAAATATGGATGAACAAGGGTCTTCCCCAATCAGTTAATTCAGATACATGCCAAAAATTTCCCATTAATGAAAATTTCCTTTCAGAGTTATTGTAAGGAACGGAATACAAGTCAGGCCATCTTCTTTTCCAATCAAACATTCTATCCCTAGTTATCCCTTTTGAGCCTTCAGAATAAAATACTTCATTTGGCACCCCCTGAGAATCGCAAACCCCACACTGGGGCAAGTTGGGTTGAAAAAGAAAATTTCAAGAAGCGAAAAAGTGAAAACCCACAAAATCAAAAGGCAAAGGAAGAAAAGAGAACCTCAGTTCAAAAATAAACTGGGGCAAATTTTGTGAAAGTTCGAAAGAATGGCAAAAGGCCGAAAAATCAAAAGGCAAAAGAAAAAGGAAAAAGAAAAAGCCTCAATTGAGCAAAAACTGAGGCAAATTCTGATTTTACCCTAAAAATAGGGTTGGCGCAACAATGCGATCTCAGATTCTTCAAACCAGTTTTGAAATCCGTTTTCAAGCCTTAACTTTTCTAAAGCACCCCACCTGACCCCATTACAAAACCGAAAGTCCTGACTTCTGTTCTTTGCAACAGCCCTGTCAAGCAAATTTCTGATGCCGGAAGTTTTTGCTGTATTCTGAATTGATTAGGTGTGAGGTTGACACTGCTCTTCATGTGAAACCCCGCGAAGGGGGAAAAAGAAAAAGAAAAATGAGCAAAATGAATGCAAAGAAAGATGCAAAAAGATTTGATGTTGAAAGACCCTGTTGGGTGATGATAAAAAGTCAAACCAAGTCCAAGAACCTGGAGTCCAGATGAGGGCGATGTTGAAAAATGCGATCTTCAGTGCAATGTCCTTTGAAAATTGCTTCTTTAGCTATCGTTTTCAAGCCAAATTACAAGCTAATAAAGTCCATCGTTGACTTATTCTTTCATGACAATCCAAAGTGACGATTATGCTCGTACGAAATCCATCAATCATTTGTGATCATAAGGGCATAACCCGTTTCCACATGTTTAGCTATCACTTCTGTCCATACGTTACAAGCCTAGAAAGCTTGTATGTTGACTAAGTTTTCTTGAAAATAAGGGTAACAAACTCTTTGCTTTCACTAAGATGTGACATTGAATGGATTACATACAACTGGGGCACAAAAATGAGACAGATTCTTATCTCCCATTTCCTTAGCCATTTCAAAAATAAAGTCACTTGATTGGTCCTGAAAAGATGAGTCAACCAGAAGTGGTGACCCGTTACCCTAAGCACCAATGCTAAAAGTAAGGAAGAAATCTTCTTAAATTTGGTGTTATTTCGAGGAATTCATCATGAAATTTCTGCATGAGTTCAAACTTGACGATTAAAGTTTCTTCACATTGTTGTATATGTGCACTCTTTTCTAAATTTTAGAAAGTGCGGTTTTTCTTTGTTCAAATAAATGGAAAGGCATCCAAACCAATTTTTGCAATCAAATGGGCCCATACTGGGGCAAAATTTTTATTAGCAAGATTTCGCAAAACAAGCCCACACTGGGGCAAAATTTTTTATAGTCCATTTGAGGATTTCGTCAAAGACCCAAGCAAGACTTTCAAGTCAATCACGCTGCCTTTTTCATAAAAATTTGAGTGCATGTAAACCCCCTGTGCAGGTATTCACAGTTGAAGTCGACGAAAAGCTTCTGGTTTGTGGAAGGCTGATGCCGAAGAAAGAGAAGAAAGAAGAGAAGGCCCTACACTGGGGCAAATTATTTTTGAAAACTTCTCTCGAAAAATCAGAAAAAATTCAGAAGTCAAAAATCAAAAATCAAAGGTCAAACTCTTGCTTCTTGGAAAATCAAATTCAATTTCTTGTATCTTGACAAATCAAAACCAAATTTCTTGACCATTGGATGGCAGGATTGGGTCTTATCCCACTGAACATTACAAAAATCTCGTTGGGCCTGAGTTTCGTGCCGCCAACAATTCAAATGTCACGTTGGGCATGGATTTAGTGCCGCCAACATCACATTATCACGTTGGGCCTGGATTTAGTGCCGCCAACCTCACTTTATCACGTTGGGCCTGGATTTCGTGCCGCCAACATCACATTATCACGTCGGGCCTGGATTTAGTGCCGCCAACTTCACAAAAGCCATGTTGGGTTTGTTTTTCACTTCAACCGCCGTTAGCATCGAGTTTATCTCACTAACGTGTGCGTCACATTCTACCACCGTTAGCATCGAGTCTATCTCACTAACGCGTGCGTTTCTTTCCTACCACCGTTAGCATCGAGACTATCTCACTAACGTGTGCGTTTCTATTCCACCACCGTTAGCATCGAGTCTATCTCACTAACGTGTGCGTTTCTATTCCACCGTTAGCATCGAGTCAATCTCACTAACGTGTGCGTTTTCATCCAACCACCGTTAGCATCGAGTCTATCTCACTAGCGTGTGCGTTTCATTCCACCACCGTTAGCATCGAGTTTATCTCACTAACGTGTGTGTTTTTATTCTGCCACCGTTAGCATCGAGTCTATCTCACTAACGTGTGCGCTTCCGCCCTACCGCCGTTAGCATCGAGTCAATCTCACTAACGTGCGCGTTTTCATTCTACCGCCGTTAGCATCGAGTCTATCTCACTAACATGCGTGTTTCATTTCTACCGCCGTTAGCATCGAGTCTATCTCACTAACGTGCGTGTTTCATTCTACCGCCGTTAGCATCGAGTCTATCTCACTAACATGCGTGTTTCATTTCTACCGCCGTTAGCATCGAGTCTATCTCACTAACGTGCGTGTTTCATTCTACCGCCGTTAGCATCGAGTCTATCTCACTAACGTGCGCGTTTTCATCCTACCGCTGTTAGCATCGAGCCTATCTCACTAATGTGTGTGTTTTCATCCCACCAACACTCCATCTCACTTCAATTCATCTAATTTTACATTTCTGTCCGGGTCTATCCCGTGGGTCTATCCCGTGGGTCTATCCCAAATTTAAATTTCTGTTCGGGTCTATCCCATTTTTACATTCATGTTCGGGTCAGTCCCGTTTTTAGAATTCTTGTTCGTTGGAATCATTTTGCAGCCGAATAATGCAGGTAAGTATTTGGTGTCTACTTCTTTGTCTCAAGTTTTTTTTAAAACTCAGACAAAGAGGGGCAAACTGTAGACACCAAATTTTTGGTGTAATTTCATTTACTGTTTATTTTTAGTTTTTTTATTTGTCGTGTTAGTTTTATTCGATTTTTAGTTTTTAGTTTATAGTTTTATTTTTATTTTTAAGTTTTTAGCATAGAATTTCTTGAAAAGAAAAAAAAGGAAAAAAAGAAAAAGGAAAAATGAATGAAAAAGGGAAAAAGGAAAAAGGAAAAATAGCAATTTTGTTTTTGTTTATCTATTTTAGTCATTTCTACTTAATTTATCTTTTATTTTTGTTTGGTTTATTTAGGGAAAAGAAAAGAAAAAACAATGGAAAAGAAAAATGTGAAAAATTGAAAATGGCCACTTTTTTAGTTATTTTAAATTGTGTTCAATTCTGTTATTTTGTTATTATTATTATTTATATTTTATTAATTTTTGTATTAATAGTTTAAAAAAAAAAAAAAAAAAAAAAACACAGAAACGCGGCATGAAGCTGCGTTTTGTTGCAGCTTGCAAAAAAAGGTTGGGACGGCTCCTGAAGCTGCAAAATACAGAAAAAGGACAGAGGTTCTTAGGGTTGAACGGGGATATAAAAGCTAAAGAAAAAAGACAGCCGCAAAAAGGGAGAAAAAAAGAGAAGCAAAGGAAACCCACGGAGAAAAAGCCTAGAGAGTTTTCTGGGAAAGAGCTACGGGAGAAGGGTTTTGAGAGGAGAGAGCTAAGCAGGAACCAACGGGGGGAGATTCTGGAAAAACAAAAGCAAAAGAAAAGAAAAGAGGGGGAGAGTAAGAGAGGGAGACAGCGGCTAGGGGGGAAGGCTAGTGACGGCTGGGAAGGGTTTCTTTTGGACGGCACAACAGCCAAGGAAACTAAACAGGAGAGATAGCTGCGGGAGGGCTGATGAAGCAAGAAAGTGGCGGCTGGAAGATCGAAGGGACGGCTGGGAGAGTTTTGAGAGGAAAGAAAGGCGCAGCTTGGGAGAAGAAAAGAAAAACTCACGGAAGAGGAACCAGTGACTGCCAGGGGGGTGTGTGGCCGGATCTCCATACTTTCACTTACGGATTCTTTCATCAAGGTTGCAGCAGGTCTCGAGGATCTCCTGCGGAGCTCGATCATCTATCAAGACAGCGAACCATTCACCGTTTCTGATGCACGGTCTGGCCATTGCTTCGTCTCTTTCGTTGGTATGTTCTTTTCGTTTCGTGTCTTTCGTTGGCTTATCTGTTGGATGCTGAAGTTCTCTGGACGAATCTGAGTCATGCCCAAAATGCACGAAAGAATGTTGCTGTTTCATTATGGGTCATGGTTGATTGTGCTTTTAGTCAATTTCTAGCTGCGTTACCCAAATACATTTCTTTTGTTTTTACTCTCTGGTTCTCCCATTCATGTGTTTGTCGAGCATTTAATGGCTTGCTGGTGGTTTGGGGTAGGAATATTATATGCAAATCTGTTATTAATTATCAAGGGAAGTGGCGGCAAAGCTGCAACTGGAAAATGCAGAAATTCAGAAATTATGGTCATTTGATGCTTGCTAGATTTCTGTTTCGTATGAATTTCTGGAGCTTAAACGTAAACTTTTATGTTGAAAAGTTAAAAGAAAGCTTGGTTATCTTGTTACTTTGATCTATAGAGACATGAGTTGCATTTGAATGAAAGGAGATTGCATCTAGAACTTAGTCGCAGAAAATTCTGGGATGAAAATTGCAGCAGCGAATCCTGATTTGAAAATAACCTGGAATGAACCAGAGATTTCGTTTTTTTCCTTCCTTGGTCTAAGTCTTCCCTTTCACGCATAGTATCATGGTGATTGAGTGAAGGTCGTTGCTGGCTTCTTGTTTACAAAACTTGCATTTGAAAGCTTTTACGTTGCAGAAAGAAAATTCTGGAATGAATGTTGCAACAGAAATTTTGTTTCAGTCACTTGGCAGAATCCATATTGGTTTTGACTGATTTTTTTTTAGTTGCATCAAGAAAGCTGCGTTCCATCTTTACGTTTGCTGTCTCCCATGCTCCCCGCAGCAGTTCACCAAGACTGATTTAGGCATCTATCTTGCTAGTTTCAGTTTGACAGCATGAGTTAGGAAGAATGAACCAAGGCTGCTGGATTATTTTCTTTAGCATTTGAATGCTCTTGTTTTTCTGGGTTTTTGTGTTTCGAAGAGGGGGAAAAATGTTCGATCTCCTTATAGTTTCCTTGCCCATTTGGATTGCGTTCGTTTAGAGGCTTCATTGTTTTGCTGAAATCGCAACACTTCATGTAAAAATTGCAGCAGACTGCATTTCCTTGTTGCAAGAGGTTCCTACGTAGTTTTGCATGTCTTGCATGAAATTAATTTCCGGATTTATCACTTTGTCCCTCAAGTTTCTCCTTGTTCCACTATGACCCAACCAATTGAATAATTTCATCAATTTGGTCCTTGGTAATTTTAATTTGTGCAACTTCATTGCTTGTTTGATTCCAATTAGCCACCTTGCTTTATTTAAATTGCACTTCATGCATGAATTTAAGAGCTTTATGACTAAGTGAGCCTTGTTTTGCCCATTTCTTTTGATTTTTCTTAAATAAAGTGGTGCCATGACTTGTTTATTATTTTGGAGGGTAATTGAATAATTTCACTTCATTTGGACTCAATTCCAAGGGAGGTACACTCTATCCCTCATTTGCACTTCATTTGACCCTATGTGATCCAATGTGCTATGTGAATATGCATGTCTACTTCGCTTTCCTTACCTCCTTGCATGCATTTACTTACTTTTACTTTTATTTAAGTTTTATGGGGTATGTGTACACCTTTTGGCTTGTAATAGATAGGGCTCGGAGAGCATCTTGTCCATTTCCCTTTCCCCTTTTATGCTTTTATGGGGTATGCGTACACCTCTTGGCTTGTAATAGATAGGGCTCGGAGAGCATCTGGTCCACTTCCCCTTTCCCCTTGGTTGCTTGTTCTTGTTGCTACATGTTTAATGGCTTTATTAGGCTCTTGCATCTAGTCGAGCATGCTAAATGCTATGTGCTCTGTGTTTACGAGTATTTTGGCATGTCTACTTGCTTTCATAGCCATGAATGAATGGAATGGATGAATGTACGTTTCCGCTAGTCCAACGCTAGTCGGAATTCATAGAATGGGCTAGTCCAACGCTAGACCCTTAGGGATTTCCCCTCATTAGCATATCATTTGCTTGTTCACCACATATCATGCATTTTTCTTAGTTTTATCACTTGGCATGCTCCTCGAACCCCTTTCCCCTCACTTTAGGACTTGCATCTCATGCTAGTTAGGGTTCATTTGCGTGAAAGTCCCCTTCTGATGAGGGAAACGAGCGAGTGTGGCTACTCGATGGCCTTAGCACGCTAGTTTTGCCTTCTATCAAAAGGGAAAATTGAGTCACAATTTAGGTCTCCCCGTACCCGTCTTGCTTGCATTCCCTAGGCTCATGCATTCTCAATCCACTCTATCATCACACTTTCACTTTTGTCTCATTTGCACACATGCACCTTTTTATCACTTTCACCTGCACACGAACACTCTTTTATCTCCACTTGCACACGAACACTTTTTTATCTTCACTTGCACACGAGCATTTTTATCTTCACTCGCACACGAGTACTTTCATCTACATTCGCACACCTTCACTTATATCTTATTACTTTTATCATTTTTCTCACTTCACACAAACTCACACTTTCACATGGCATGCATTCCACTCATTTTTCACGTCATTTAGGTTTAGGTGTGACCTCTCCAAAAGGATCATTATTGGGCTTCACAATTAATGTGATTGGCACCACTCAACCTTTGAAGAGAAATTTCCCCCATGTCCCCCTAGGTCTAGGTTTTTGCATTCATATAGACATATCCAACACGCGATACATACCTTGGGTAGAAAAATTAGGAAAAATTGGTTTAAGTCACGCAACTAGCCTTGGCTAGGTCGAAGGGGTGCCTTGGATTTTTATCCTTGCCTTCCCCTTCGTCAAATGTGACCCCCGATCCCTCTTTTGGTTACGTAGACCCAAAAAGTTCTTTAAAAGGGTTTATTTACTTTTTTTATTAAAAAAACAAAAATCATTTTTGGGTGACTTGGTACACCTTAACTCTATACCAAGTGGCGACTCCATTTTCATTAAAAAACCTTTTTTTGAACTTCACTTGGCCAAATCGTCGCATTCTTAAGTCCCATGGCCTTTTACTTTTCATTTCGCACACGTTCACATGTATATCACACACACACTTACACCACACACCACACACATCATTCAAAAAGTGGGGCGCGACACCAATAAAATAATACAAAAATATAAGGTTAAGAAAGAGGGGTAGAATCCCTCCCCTCATATCAAATATTTCTAGTAGGGTAAGATTGACTCTATCCTAAGCGATCTATAACATGGATGCATGAGGTTGGGTTCACTAATGCATTTACGCTCGATAAGATTTCAAACTCCCAAACCTTCAGACCAAAGGGCAAAGGGTCATCAATCCCAAAACCTGCAGTTGATGGCTCGAGTGATCCCCCAGACATTGCTACGTGCACGTCGTGCTACGGCCACATGTCCAAATGGATCTATCCTAATTCTAATAGGAAAGAGTGGTGTGGCAATCACTAAAAGAAAATTAAAATGAATGGTTAAAATAATTGCAAATGCACGTATGAAATACTCCTTTGAGGAGAGGAATTAATATTATTAAGCATGCATGAGGGCCCTAGAATGACATTTTTCCACCCCAAATGCAAAAGCGCAATAGCATAAATGAAAGTAAACAAATCATTCATCACATATACGGAGAACGAGAGACGATTATGCGTGTGAAATGTAAAAAATCCTAAAAAAGAAAAGAAAAGTGCAACCTAAAAGATTCAAATGTGATATGTAAAAAAAAGGTTATAAAAAGAAAAAAAATCAACTAAATCAAGTGCTTGGATTCACTAGAATTCACTGATAGAGCCGCCAAAATATCGCACCCCATTTTTTGAAAATCAAATAGAAAGGTATCAAAAATGATGAGTATTTGATTTTTAATTTAGAAAAATAAAGAAAAAAAGACCTAAAATGGGACTTAAAAAATGCAATGATTTGGACCCAAAATAATAGTATAAAAAGGATTTAAAAAAAAAAAAGAGTCACTACTTGATATCGAATTTAGGTGTATCAAATCACCCAAAATATTTTTTAAATAAAAAAATAAATAAAACATTTTTAGACGACTCCAAATCTTTGAAAATGAGAAAAAATGATTTTAGGAATCACGGTTAAAGAAAGAGAAGGCAAAGATTTGATAAATCTAAGGTACCTTTTCAACCTAATCAAGGTTAGTTATGATATTTAATAAAAAAATTTCCTAATCTACCGTATAAAACTTATCACATTTTGATGCTTCTATATGGATGCAAATCTAGACCTAGAGAATATCGAGAGGGGCGAAATGCTTCTTCAAAATTTAATTGGTACCAATCATATTAATTGTGATGCCTAAGAATGATCCCTTGAAGAGGTCACGAATATGCAAAAAATGAAATTCAAAAAAGAAAGTTATAGTATATAAATAAATGTACATGACTTAAAAAAAGGGAATGCAACATAACAGGTATGAGAGATTAAAATTCATGACTCAACTTTTCTTCTAATAAAGGGGTAATAGTATACTAAAGGTAAAAATCATACTCACCTATTTCATATTCGAAGGGTGAATCTTCTAAGTTAGTCAAGCAAATGAACTAGTTTACTTCTAATTTCCTAAAATAAGATGCAATTCTAAGTGTTATGGCTCAAACATATAGAGGGTAAGGGAATAATAGTAGGAAAAATATCATGCAAATAAAAATAACTTAAAAATAGAAAAAAAAATGCATGAGATGCAATAAATATCACACTAAAGCATGCATCTATCGTGAAGATGACATAAAAGGGTCTAGTATTGGACTAACCCATTTTATAAAGTTCTCACTAGCGTTGGACTAGTGAGAAATCGGGAAAAAAAGCTTTAATTAGCGTTGAACTAGTGTGGTGAGGTCATGCACTCATTATAAATAAATAAAGTATATAGAGCGTAATTAAAGAACATAAAACACATAGAGCATGTAGAGCACATAACACATAACCATAATATTTAGATGTAAAACCCTAAAGAAATCGAATAAAACACATAAGCACATAAGCATGCAAGTGAATAAAACCTAACTATTACATTGGGAGCACTAACTACAATTTAAAAGGGAAAATATAGATAATAAATCTATCTAATCTATCTATTACATTTTAGGCAATTAAATACCCTCAAAATAATCATCAAAATTAAATAAAATAAATAAAAGTTTAAAATGAATAAAATAAGTAAATAAATAAAAGAAAAAGTATTTAAAACATGCAATCACACATAAAAATAACACATAGGAGCACATAAAGAAGAGATTAAAAATAATAGAGGGTACCTCCCTTGAAGTAGTGGTTAATATACAGTAGAGTTTGCCCTATTTATACTCCAAAACCAACAAAATGGTTAAAACACCAATTTAATTGATAACGCTTTAAAAGAAAATATAAACATATAGCAAATTCGTCTTATTATTTTAAAAAATGTGAATAAACATAAATTCCTAAAAATTACAAATTAGGTGCATTTAAATGAAGCATGATTTACAATTAAAGGAAAGAAGCAATTGTACTTGAGAAATAGCAAAAATTAAGGAACTAATTGCAAAGCTTTTCGGATCAAATTATAATTCTCAAAAGATTAGGGGTCAAAATCAAGTAAAAACAAAAGTTAGGGACCAAAATGTAATTAAATTAAGGACCTAAGTGAAAGAAATTCAAAATTTTAGAGTCACAATGAAGTTACTCAAAAGAGCAGGGATCGAATTGCAAAATTTTGTTTCTGATTTCACCAGAAAAACAAACATTGGGCCATTTCTATATATATTTTGGGCCATAAATCCTTCGGCCCAAATAAAATAACGTGATTATTTTGTTAAAAAGAGAACAGACCAACCCAACTTATTTTACTTCTAAACCTAATGAAAAACATTGGACTAGAACATTAAAGTCCATGCATAAACCCAATATGAAATAAAATTTTGGCTCCCCAAACACATTCCATTAAACATTTACAAACCCAAATGGATCAAACATAACAAAACAAAATAAAAATACAAGGAACATAAATAGAGATAAAAGCCAAAAAAATTTCCGGCAGGTGTGAAATTTTCGACAGGTCGACCCATCAGAAATTGGAAAAATTCAGGTCAAGTCAGCTTGAATCTCACCGAAACCCCTTTTTTCAAACTCTTGAGACCGGATCTTTTCATATACATGAAGCTTATGGCATTATGGACTCGACTAAACATCAAACAAGATCCTAAAGACTAAACAATCATATAAAAATGGGGATCTAACTTTCTTGAACATAAGCTTCCATGAACACACACAAATCTCTTACATGAACGTCGAATCAAACAAAGGAAAGTCATGGAAATACCTGAGGATACTTTTGGACCAGATTAAAACCAAAAAATGCGATCGGAAGCGCAACTGATGGAGTTTCGAACGTGGTTGCAGAAAACGCCGGCAAAGTCACAGTAGCAACTTGAGGGCTTAATTCGAAGGGTTTATTGAGGCTTTTTGCAAAAATTTTCTAAATGAAACTTTCTCTACTAAGATCCTAGTTTGTGCAGAAATAAAAAAATTCTCAAACGAAGCTATATTGAGGGAGAAATTTGGGTCTAAATAGGGTGGGACGATCAACCTTTTTCTAGAAAAATTTTTCAGAAAATTTTTTTCTTTCTCCATCTTTTCTTTTTCTCTTTCCTCTCTCTTTTTTCTGTTGCTTTTCATCACTCTTCCCCCTTCCAAAAACACCTTTCTTCCTTTTTAAAAGACACTCAGTTGCAAAAACCCTTTTCTCAAACGTGAGGATGAAACGGATTTTTGCTGGCCTCTTTTGGTCAATTTGATGGCATTTTCTAGATGTTTCTTGATTCTCACAAGGGGTGAGGTGGCTCTTTATACTGTTATGCTTGGGGGAAAAGAAAGGGAAGAAAAATTCGACTTTGCAGCCTCAGAAATTTGCTCCAACTTCAGTTTCCTTTTTTCTGTTTTTTGTTGGAGAAGATGAAGCGCACGTGCAGTGAGGAAGATTTTTTTTTTAACTATACTTTCATTTTCATTTTCTTTCTTTTCTTTCTTCATTTTCTTACAAAAACCAAACAACAACAAAAGAAAAAAATGATTTTACTTAAAATAAAAATAGAAGGTATAAAATAAAGATAAGAATAAAACAAAAAAATGAATTATCAAAATTTTTTGGTGTCTACAGATACAAGTGGATAGTAGAAATAACATGCAATTGTTTCTTTTAGATAACCCACAAATAAACACTTATCAGATTTAGACTCTAACTTGCTTGATATATCTCACTGCAAATAAATTAGGCATCTCCAAATCTTCATATGAGAAAGATCTGATTTTCTACCACTCTACATCTCATATGGAGTAGACAGAGCGGATTTAGATGAAACTCAATTAAGTGCATAGGAGGCAGTTTGTACGGCATATGTCTAAAATGACTTTGCTAAATTTGCATGGCTCATCATAGATTGTATTATATCTAGTAAGATGCGATTTCTTTCAAAAACTGCATTTATTTGTGGTGCTCTTGATGAGGTTCTTTGGGCTAGAATCCCATTCTCTTTTAGATAGCCTTGAAAAACTTCGGCTAATTATTTTCCACCTCAATTGGATCTAAGTGTTTAAATACGTTTACCAAGTTATTTTTTACTTCATTCTTATATTGCATAAACTTCTCAAAAGATTCGAATTTATACTTCATTAAGTATATAAATCCATATCTAAAGTAGTCATCAATAAAAGTGATGAAATATGAAAAATCTCCTCTATCTTGAATTGTCATAGAATCATATTCATCACTATGTATTAATCCTAATAATTCAATTACCCTTTTAACTTTCCAATAAAGGGAGACTTAGGGTCTGTTTTATAACATAAAAAAGTGCTGAAACTAAACCTTTTCAGACATTCAGATGTTTTGAGTGTTTGATAAATGAAAATCTATCTACTGAATTTATTAAGTAGTGCTAAACTTGTGTGTATTTTTTTCAGTACAAGAATCCTAACTGAATGCTTAATTCTGATAAGAATCAATAGAATTATTTCAACTACCTTATCTTATCTGCCAAATCTACCATTGTTTGTTAATTATGTTCAAAATTTTTATCCAATTAAACAACCTGATATTCTCTATCTAATGGTTTCTGTTTCTTTTTTCTCTTTTTTAATGACTTTCACATCTTTTCCATAATCCGCATATAATATATTTCATTTTTTATATTAATTTGATTTAAAAATAAATATTGTCATTTTCATACCTAACAATTTTAAACTAATTAAATTATAGGTTCTATTTCTTTTTTGAATGAAAAGATATAAGGACAAAATTATCAAATTAAACTTATTAAGCATTTAGTTATAAATATTTATCAAATAGTATAAATAGGTTTAGTATTAAGATTCAGACATTCATATATTTCTTTTCAGTGCTTAAAATTCAGCAAATTAATTGTTTCAGTATTCAGATTTCAGAATTCAGACTTCAGAATTCAGATTCAGTTTTATCAAATGGAGCCTTAGTCATTTTACCTTGTAAACAAGATTCACAAGTCTGAAATGATTCAAAATCAAATAAGTCCAAATATCTACCTTGATATAATTTGGATATACGTTACTCAATCACGTGACCTAGTCAATAATGCAAAAAGTGAGATTGTTTTATATTATCTAACTTTCACTTTTTACTAGTAATGTTGAGGATTGGATTTGACATATCTAGAATCTATAAACCATTAATTTTGGGACCACTCCTATAAAAAATTTCAACATGAGAAAAAGAATAACATTTATTCTTAATAATAATGAAAAACTACCATGTCCAGACAAGAAATCGAAATAATGTTTGTATTCAAAATTGAAATGTAATAATAGTTGCTTAACTCTAAATAAGTCCATTAGATAAAGATAAATAATAAGTTCCTATAGCCAAGGCCTCAACTCTTGTTGCATTGTGAATACATAGGATCACTTCATTCTTCTTTAGTTACCTTGTGATGACCTAGAAAAATTATTTTCTCACTTGCCAACTATTTACATTTCTATTTAAATTATATTTTTTTATAAAATTCGCATTCATTTAGTGATTTACTTGTTAAGTGATATATGAGTTTCTCTTGCTTTCTTATTTTAACTTTCGAGCGATTAATTTCTTAAAAACCGTTGATTTCATGACCTATTAGTGAATTTGGCCAAAACCCTAGAAGAATATAAGTTGAGATATTAGTGAAGTTAAGAAAGATTTTGAGAGTTAAAAGAAGGTTAGAAGAACTAAGGGTTGATAGCAAGAAACTTAAGTGGAAGATACTATTTGGACACTATTTAAAGTTGACTTAAAAACCTTTCTTGTGGCTAGTATATTAGCTCCAAAAGCAACCAAAAGGCCTTCATTTTCTCCTCTTGGCTGGCCGAAATTTGAGAGTGGAGAGAGAGAGAGAGAGAGAGAAATTTCACTCTTCTTGAAATTCTTGAAGATCCAAGCTTTCCTTCCACCAATCTACTTGCACTTTTGGAAGATCTTGAGAGAAAAAGGCTCCTAGGAGTAGATCTTGCCATCTTCTTGGGATTTATTTTGCTAGGGTTTGGAGCTTTAAAGAGGTAAGTGGCTAATCTACTTCATTCTTTTGCTTTTCAAGCAATTTTGGACTAGATCTTGGTAGATTTATAGTCTGTATGGAAAACCTATGGTGGATTTGAAAGTTTTATGAAAATTTAGTACTAGATGCTTTAATGATCTTGGTATGCTTGGATCTTGATATATTTGGTTAGAACTTGGTGGATTCTTGTCTCTTGAGATCCTATGGTTAATGATTGATGAAACCCTTGAGGATTTGAGTGTGATTTATGGTGGACTGTTGGTGAAATTAGAGTATATATATACTGAAATTTCTATTTAGATGGCCAATTATCATGGGCAAAATTTAGCTTTACCTTCCTTGAATTTGTGGCTTGTTTGTACACTTGTGCTAGAAAAATTTTAGGAAATTTGATGCTACTTGACTCTAGGTATGTTGGTTGAAGTATGTTGAAAAATTTGTAAGAAAATAAAGTGGTGATGTGGGTTATCTTGTTGGAAAAAGTAAAGTTACAAAAGATGAAAAATATGGCCTAAGCTAGCCAAATTTACGAGTTAAAAATCTAGCTTTAATTTTCTATTTTAAAAACTATTTTGGATGGAATTTAGCTCAAAAGGTTCTATTGGACTTTGATCTTGGTATGTATAATGATTTTAAATCAAAATTTTGAAGTTAAAAGAGAGGAAAGTGAGATTTCCTCCATGGTTTAGTGGTTGACAACTTTATGGGTTGATTTGACTTTGAATCCTTGTTTTAATGAAGTTTTGGTTGGTCTAATTCAGGAAACCTCATTAAATTTTGATCCTTGTTTGTGAAATGATTTTGGGACAAAAACTATGAAAGTAAGTAATTGCAAATGTGGACTTTTGCTATGAATTGTTTGCTAGAAAACTTGTAGGAGTGAAAAGCCTTGTTCAAACTTTTGAAATGCTTTTGCCCTAATGAGAAGTTGTATTTTTACCTGAATTGTCGATTTGAAAGCCTGAATGGGTTGAAGTGTCTAGGACACTAAAGTTGGCTAATTTAAAAACAAAGTTTTCGTGCTTAAGTGAATTGTTTTGGTGAACACTAAAGGGTTCACTTATATATTGTATTTGTTTGTCAGGGTTGCAAACTGAACGTGCAGGTGATCCTTCTGTGGACGCTTTGTAATGATCCCACATCGGCTAAGGGAGGAAGTCCTGATTTGCTTTAATAACCTGCTGTGGTGTTCCCACCTGGTCGAGGCCTTTTGGTGAGACATTAGCCTGTTGTGTTGTCCAGCACCACCAGGAACAAAACCCACGGCCCCACGGGGCGGCTAACTGTGGGACAATATCAGCTAGGGGTGTTAGAGGTGGTATCAGAGCCGACTCCCGACCCCGGTGTGCCAGCGAGAATGCTGGGTCCCCTAAGGGGGGTGGATTGTAATGATCCCACATCGGCTAAGGGAGGAAGTCCTAGGCTGCTTTAATAACCTGTTGTGGTATCCCCCACCTGGTCGAGACCTTTTGGTGAGGCATTAGCCTGTTGTATTGTCCAACACCGCCAGGAACAAAACCCACGGCCCCACGGGACGGCCAGCTGTGGGACAATATCGGCCAGGGGTGTTGACGCTTAAGTACTTTGGTGAGTGTTCTAAATGTGTGGTAGCACTATATCTATGATTGATATGTCAATGAGCTTGAGAAAAATAATATGACTATAAACTGTCATTTTTGAACTTGTTTATGAACGGGCGAGTGTGTACTTTATCGCACTTGATCCTACTGAATTGTTATTGCTATAAGTGAATGTGGCATGATATTATTGATATGTAGGGGCCCCAAAATCCAATGGCTAGTTATTCGAGGTTGAGCCGTCAAGGACTTGATCAACTCGATTAGTGAACCTAGGGTAGTGTATATGTGTTGGATCCATACTGTTCTGGGTATACTCGAGTAATACCAATCATTGAAATTTTGTTGGTGTGCGGGCCCGGTAGGGGGTGAATGGTGGACGTAGTGGTGTGAAGTGGAGATTCTGCATAGACATGAAAGTTGATGGAGTAAAGTTGATGGAGTGTCAACTACTTGAATTACTGATTGATCGAGTGGTTTGCCAGTGCTTAGTATCCTTATATGATGTGCTTATATGATACATCTTGTTTATGTTTCTTGTTGACTTAAATATGTGAATTAATTGCTTTTTTAATTGCATGTCTTTCTTAGACCTCACTAGGCACAAGCTCATACCTTTCCTTTTGTTTTCCTTAGCAGGGTTGGTTCGTGATTCGGGGATTAGCACTTAGCTTTTATTTTAGTTAGACTAAGTGATTAGGGTACTACATTATTTTGAATGTGAATTGTAAGCTTAAACGCTCTTTTGTATTTTAAGTTGCTTCGACAGACAACTGCCTGTATTAGTTGTATTTAGCGTATTTTGTGGTAAGATTGGATATTGGGTTTGATTTTGTGATTTGTTAACGAGTCCAGACAAGAGTTGGGCAGGCGTCCCGCTGATACCTTATAGTATGCCCTTGGGAGAGGTGGGGTCGTCACATACCTACTTCTCATTAGTTCCTACATATTTAAACAAATATGAGAACAACTTTTGGTGTCTAATTGATGCGAAGTATGGGCTGCATATAGGTTGCTTATGGGCCATGTTTCGAGCTACAAAAGATTAAGTATTTTATCAGTAGTTTAGTAGTTTATTTTCTAGATTTCTAGTTAATTTGGTAGGAATAAGCCCAGTCCAAGATCTCATGTTGAGTTTGATCCGATTTAGAATTTTAGGGCAGCTATTACTAGTGTTAGTTATTGGCACTTGTTGGGTTATGTTCGGCCAGCTTAATGCCTTCATTAGGCCAATTATAAGCTGTCTATTAGTTAGCCTTAGTTATGATTAGTGAATCATTAGTTTAGTAAGTTATCGAGTCCATTAGTTTAGGTTTAGTACGGTTATAAATTTTTTTGTCATTTCATTCAAGAAAAAAAAGGTGAATAGATGTTTTCAGAAAGTTTTCTCTTGGCTTGTCGCCAACCCCTTTGAATACTTTAGATGGTTTTTTGATTGTTCATCTTTGGCTATCAGTTAAAGAACACGCTTGATTGTGGCTCCTTTCTACCAACCTTAATTTGTTCTTGAGTGGTTCCCTGATCGAGTTAGATCCTATCCCTTATACCAAGGTTTGTTGTCCATGTGAACAACAAGTTGAGATCCTTTTGTATCCATAATTTGGTCAAGATAGATCCTTCTACTGCCTGTGCAATTCGTTTCTTCAAAAGCGGGAGATTGGAGATACAAGTTCGTATCAATTGGTATCAGAGTTTCGGCTCTTGATTTCGTTTTCTTTTCTTGTTTTCCTCTTTGTTCTTCTACCAAACCCTACCATATTAAAAAAAATCTATTCATCATTTTAGGGTTTGAATCTCCTGTGATTTCCTTGTGCAGTTTGTCTTGTTCTTATTTTCTTGTGTCTTGTCAATTGTTCTTGTTTCTTGAACCAATTTCGCATGTCTTGTGATTCTTGAGTCGCTGTTTAAAAAAAAATACTCTTCATTGGTACTATTCACAGGTACTATTGCGATTACTATTCATTGCTACTGTAGCAACACTGTTCATCGAAGTACTAGCGAAAAAAATTTCTTGTCGTGATTTGTTCTTGTGTTTACGGTGTTACTAGAAGTCGTTAAGTGTCAAAAGAAAAAAATTTCTAGTAGTTGTTCTTGAAGAAATTCGAAGTTACCTCTAGAGTTTCTTGGAGTTGTGTTCAAATTCTTGAAATTATGGGGCTGTTCAAATTTGTTTGTGTCATTTCTTGAAGTTCTTGATTCAAATTTTTGGATTTCGTGAAGTTCTTGATTGGTAAAACAACACTTGAAGTTTTCTGAAAATAAATTTTGTTTCTTGAATTTTTTGGGAAGAGTCGTGGAAATTCTTGGCTATTATTGCAAATTCTTGGAACTTTCTTGTTGTTCTTGATTCTTCTTGAAGTTGTTGCTCAAAAAAAATAGAAAATTTTTGAAGATCTTGAACACATTGTTGGGTTATCTAGGGTTTTGATCTAAAGTTGCCATCAAAATTTCCAAACCCTAATCAGGTTCTTGAAAACAAAACCCTTCCTGTCCATATTTCATGTTAAAAAAAATTTCTATTGCAGCAACGAAATTCAGCTTCCAATCCATAAAATTTCAAGTTTCGGATCAAATTTGGGAAGTGTTGGATGGCTGGAAACAAAAAGAACGAGCTGCGGGTTTCCAATCCCTAGTCTGCTAGGATTAGCAAGTCCACGGCTTTCTTTTTCCCATTGTGCTCAAATTTCTTTTGCTGTCCAATTCCTATCATCTTTGGAAGTCCATTAAAGCTATTATTTCCAACCCTTAATTGCATGTGAAAAAGGAAATTTCTAGAAATTCTAGCTTCCAATTTCATCCATAAGAAAATCTGCGCAACCGCAAGTTTCCTAGTCAGTTAGAGTCTTTCTTTTTGTTTTGTCCAGTATTTTTTGTTATTTTTAGGTCATTTTTCCTGTGATTTTTCAGTAGTTTTGAGTCTTTAAACATCGAGTATTGTGTCCAGAAATTTGCTGCACCTGTGTGGTATTTTTGGGTGAGTTTCCCAATCGCAATAGGTTCCGTTAGTTTCCTACTCTTGTAGCAATTTCCAAACAGTTTCCAGCATATTTCTAGGTTTAATTTGAGTCTTTGTTCAAGTCCTTTGAGTCTTTAATTCCATTATTTCTTGTGTGTCAAATCAGGTCAGCTTATTTCACTCAATTTTGTTGTTTTTCGGTTGCCAAGTTGATTGAAATACACTATTGAGAAATTTCTAATTTCTTCAAGGAGGGTGAAATTATTTGTAAGCTCACTAGAGTGATTATTTGAGTGTAAACATGAGAGTGAGCGGATACACGTGAGTTGTGTGTGGTGAGGAACTTTCTTTCTTTATTGCTAACCATTTGTAAGTCATTTAACCATGCCTCGTGCAGCTGCATCTCGTTCGTATCATCACGAGTTCTTGGAGTACAAACCTTCCAAGAGGAAGGGTTTTGATCACTCTAGTTCCAACACTTCTTCGAGATTGTCTCATTCGCATCATGAGTATCATACACTTTGGGAGGATATGGAACGTTCCCATGCTTTGAATGTCTATGAAAGATATAAATGCACTTGTGATGAATATGAGGAGAAACGAAGGAGGTTGCATCGAGCATTTAACAAGAGTTCGTCCTCAACCAAAAGAGTTTCATCTAAGGAGTGTCGTGACAACCGAGTCATGGAGCCTAAGAGATCTTGAAGTGAGTCAAAGACACATGAATCAATGGATGAATTGTGAAATTTTATGAAAGAATGGGCTGATTCTATGATGGTCGAAATTTGAAAAATGGTTGAAGCTTCATCTACACTGCCTTCTAGTCAAAAGTTAGTTGGGGAGAGATTATGTGAGAAGCATGATGTATCAAGTGAGAATGAGTTCGATGATATAATACATGAGAGTGAGCATGACGTAAAAACCGCAAGAATTGAATTAGAAAAGGAGAGTGGAAAATCTGATGAGATGAGTGGTAAAAAGGAAGAAAAGAGAGAAAGTGAGCTGATTTTGAGCAAAAATACGAAGGCTTTTTGTTTTCCTAGCGAACTTACCTTTGCTTTGTTTAGTGTTTCTTGTCTTATGCAGGTTAAGCAAGGAGAAATTGAGTTGATCATGGCATGTTTTATTCCTAAATCCATTGGTGCATATTAGAATTTTCAAGGAGTTTGCATCTTATGTGTTGTATCTCTTTGCTATCCATTGATGTCCACCTTCACCCATGAGCCTAATTTACTTGTTGGGAGGAATAATGAAGTTTCCATGGGAGTTCTTGCACTTGAATCTTGTCCTATGCCTCCTTACCATTTAGCAACAAGTGCTCCAAGTGATGATCAATATAATGAAGCTGAACATGTTCGAGGTGTTCTTTGTTGTGTCGATTGCCTTATGGAGGATCCAAGAAGATGTGACTTTGCTGCCAATGAACCCTACATCTTACCTTGAATCATGGATCCAAAGCTACATGCATTATCTTCAAGGAGTTGTTGAAGTAAAGCTATGAGTTTTCCATGGCTAGTCGTGAGTATTTTCAAGCTGTCCAAGAGACAGGTGCACCGGATTGTATTAATCATGACGTATGCAAGTATCCTCCAATCTAAGAGGGCCAATATGTGGAGTTTTAGGACTTCAAATTACCAACTCTTGCTGGAGTCATTCATTTCCATCCAAGATTTGAGGACAAATCTTTTTTTTTTTTCAAGAGGAGGGGAATAATGAGAAATATAGGCTGCATATGGGTTGCTTATGGGCCATGTTTCGAGTTACAAGAGATTGAGTATTTTATTAGTAGTTTAGTAGTTTATTTTCTAGATTTCTATTTTATTTGGTAGGAATAAGCTCGATCCAAGATTTCATGTTGAGTTGGATCCGATTAAGAATTTTAGGGCCATTATTACTCGAGTTAGTTATTAGCGTTTGTTGGGTTATGTTCGGCCAGTTTAATGCCTTCATTGAGCCGATTATAAGCTATCCATTAGTTAGCCTTAGTTGTAATTAGTGAATCATTAATTTAGTAAGTTATCGAGTTTAGTTTAGGTTTAGTAGGATTATAAATATTTTTGTCATTTCATTCAAGAAAAAGAAGGTGAACAGATGTTTTCAAAGAGTTTTCTCTTGGTTTTTCGCCAAACCCTTTGAATACTTTAGATGGTTTCTTGGGTGTTCATCTTTGGCTATCAATTAAAGAACACGTTTGATTGTGGTGCCTTTCTACCAAACTTAATTTGTTCTCAAGCGATTCCTAGATTGAGTTAGGTCCCATCCCTTATACGAAGGTTTGTTGTCCATGTGAACAACAAGTTGAGGTCCGTTTGTATCCATAATCTGGTCAAGATAGATCCTTCCACTGCCTGTGCAATTCATTTCTTCAAGAGTGAGAGTTTGGATATTGGAGTTCATATCACTAACACCCAGGATTAGATTTAGAAGTAGACAAATTAACCTCAATCATATACAAATCTTGAACATAAGCTTTATTAAGCTTCATCTTCTTCAAGCTATTGAGGTAAGTATTGCAATTCTGCTTTCAATGTCCATCTTTGTCAGTATATAAGCAAGTGCCCTTTGTCTTGCCCTTTGTTCTCCACGCCCCATGAAGGCTTTAGCCCTTACTTCCTCTTGTTAGACTTGGACATTTTAGTATTAGATTTAGAAAAACTAGAAGCAGCTATGAGCACTTAGCCTTAAGTAAGTTCAACAACATGTTGATGTTGAACGTCAATATGAATATTCAATAGCTTTTGAGTAGTGATTGCAAGGTCAAGTTAACACTTAACTCATGATCCGTGACAAAGCCTAACTGGCCTAGTTTTTCAATCTAGACAATCATCTTTAGCATGTGCACATTCATTAAAGTGCCTTCAGCCATTATTACACTGAATTAACTCTTTGGATGTATCATAACTCTTAGTCCTAGATCTTGCACTAAACAACTCTTTTGAATACAATATGATTTCACTTGCATTCATGTCATGTTGCTTTTGAAGCTTAGGAGGCATGGACGCAAGCGTGATACAAACAACTATATCATTATCCATATGGTGGTTGTTGAACGTTTCAACATTCATGGGTAGTGCATCCTCAACTGATCCTTCCATAGAAGATGGAGTTTCAAGGACATAGGTTAGTTTTTCATGCCTAAGAATAATTCTTATATTACATTAACAGTCTGAAAAATTGGGTCCAGTTAGTTTGCAAGTATGAAGAATAGCATGTAGACTCAAGTTACTCATTCCACAACACAAGATAGAATAAGTAATGCTATTTATGTAATACAGAACAAGAAAATGACATAAAATAAAATTGGCCCTCCGGGGCTTGGTCTGGTGGCTGGGGTTGCTGAAGATGGGGCTTGGGTCCCTGGTTCGAACCTTGCTATCAGCAAGTTGTGGAGGGTGAGGGAATAGTCTACGGAATCCACTCCCTATGGGACACTCCGAAAAAAAAAGGACATAAAATAAAATTGGTTTTGCTATCACTATTTTATGCGAATCTACTACCCTCTTATATAGAGTCAAAATTCAAAATTTCTAGTGGGTTAGAATCTCATTTAATTATTTTGATCTTGAATATACTCAATAAACGAAAATAATTTTAATTAAGTAGGTATTTATTACCAATTACTAACACTTATAACTTTTATATAGTTGAATTATCAATTTTTGATAAAGCACATCATATGTGTTGCCCAATCTTTACACATCATAGAGGTAAATCATACATCTCCATCTCCTTTATACATTATAAATATAAATCTAATCTAATCATTTTAGATCCTTAACCTCTTCCTATGTCCAATAAAGTACATTAGAAGAAATGAGAAGAAAATTTACATAGAGAATATGTATAGAAGACAAGAATTCAGGCCCTATTTCAAAAAATATACATTGTGCATTCACATAATATTATATTAAATGAAAGCATCATAAAATTATTTATTCAATTCTAATCACAAATCAATTACATGTTCAAACTTTAAATCATTTAAAGTTTCAATTCTTGAAGTTTTGAGATTAAGGAAGAAAACTTTTCTCTGTTCCAAATCTGCACTTGGTTCCGCGATTAGATTAGTGAGGTATCGGCTGCAAATTTAAATTGGTCACTCTCAGAACTAGATTTGTGCCATGGCCTAGAGGATCCGCTCATGGATCCAAATCCATGATTGGTTCCTATGGATCAAGATTGCAAATCAAATCATTGATTGTTAGACACCTCTCTCATCATTGATCCCCCCAAATCTGCTCCATGTCACACATGAACCTTGTGAGAACTCGAGAAATCATGTGTAAGCTTTGCATTTATTTTATTTTACTTACCTTGAGCTTAGAAATATGTCATATAATGAATAAGTGGTTAATTAAATGCTTAATTGAATTCTTATCAAAATTGAGAATTTAAAAATATCCTGATAACGGTGTAAGGGGAATGGAGTATATATAAGTCATAATTAATATTGGATTGAGAAAGTTCATTAGATTGAATGAGTATACAAGTTAATTTTGAAGACAGGTATGTTTTATGGTTTGAAAATGATTAAGATAATAAGTTGATATAAAAGGGATAAATGAATATTATGAATGTTAAATTTATATATAAGGCCAAACTTGATTTTAATAGTTTAAATAATAAAGGAAGTATGATAAGTGATCACTTACAAATTATTAATTTGCTCAAGAAGTAGGCTATCCTGTTTAAATGTCCCGTTTCTTCAGGAGAATGAATTTTGTCTTTGAATAAATATGTAAACACAATTTTAAAATCGCAAACACGTTAAATGTGCAAAATATTGAGTATTCTCAAATTGGACTACGTGAATATATTTTACTCTATGTACTAAACTTATTAGTTTTGCTACTTTAAATTCATATTTCAATGGTAAACTATTTCTTTGACCTAACAATTAATCTCTCTGAACTCTAGTATTGTAATTAATTGTTTTGAAATAAAGTATAAAGATAATGTTTATGTAATAAATAATATAATTGTAACCAATATTGAATTATTCAGTTTTTTAATACTAAAAGTAATAATTCTTGAGCGATATTAAGTTTACTCTCTAAAAATAAATTCCTTAATTTGCAATAGCTAACTTTATTACGAATAAGATTAAGGGTATACAGAAACCTTAGTATTAAGATGCAATCGATAAATTTTGGACAAGAACGATATAAGTATCCTAGATATACTTAGGACGTAAGACTTACGATAATTAAGGTCTTGTAGGACCAGTGTATAATTCGACGTTTAAATCACACTTGGGGATAATTTTTGGACTTTAGTTAGAGCCAAGGACTTAAGGGGATATTAGGAGGAGATGTGAAAAGACCAAAATGCCCTTCACAAACCACCAAATCCCCACTACACCACAACCATCATATTTCCATGCCGAACCAAACAAGACCTCGGACAGCAGCCTAGCACCGCCCCATACCACCAATCGAAATCCATTACCAACTCCACACTCAATCGATTCCACCCTCAAAAAACCACGGCACTCCTCATTTCCTTTCCACTTCACATCTCAAGCCACAACTGCAATTCACTCTGCCTTGCTAGTGTCGACAAACCGAGAGAGCGTGAGAGAGGCCGAGCTGCATTCTGCAGCCGAGAGGAAGAAAAGAAACCGCAGGATTGAATGTTTTTGGTTCTGTCCGTCAGTCGGAGTGAAACCAGGGAGAGCAAGTGGAAGTCGGAGGAGCTGCTGATCATCACCATTTTCGTTCACTTCAGACCACCATTTCCAGCTGCAAATCCAGTGTTCGTGCCGAACCAGGACCAACCAGTGTTCGTGAGAGCCGAGAGGGAGCAGAAATTTTCCAGAATTTTTGCGTGAAAGCTTAGCTTGCTGTGAGGTAAATTTCTGGATCGTTTAAGGACTGATCAGAGGTAGTTTGAGCTATCTAGAGGCATGCATGTACTATGGTACAATCGGATGAATGAGATTAAGCCATTAGAAAATTTTTGTTTTGAATGTTGATGTTTCTGCTGAGAAGTTGAGCCGATAATGCAGTTTTATTTTCATTTTTCTGGGACATCTGAACACCTAAGTGACTTTAGCTGAATGAAAACTTGAAGTCTAATACCATGCATGTTGATTTGTGCATTCGGATGATGTGGTATAGTATACAAAAAATTCTGTTTTGGGGCTAAACATTCTGCCGAGTAGCTATTTTAGAAATGTAGCATTATTTCTGATTTCCTGCAACAATTTGAGTTTGATTTAGTGTTTAACTAATTAATTACAATAAGGATAAGTCAGCTAGGGACATGCATGTTGATGTTAGGCACTCGAATGGGAATTTTAAGAACAGAATTTCTGTTGTGCGCAAGAAATTTAGACTTGCCGTGAGCTTAAACCAGAAACGCAGCTGTAATTTTGGTTAATTGATACACCAGAGCTTGCAAATATGATTACCTCACTAATAAGAAGGTAATTAAGTCTTGCATGAGGCTAAGTAGCTCGGCTAACCAAGGAAATAAAATGAGAACAGAAAATCTATGCATGCAACTTCATCCATGACTAATTGAACAGAATTTCTGGTTTTCTTGGATGATTAGGGCTGTGTTTGAATCCGATTTTGAACTAGAAATATTGATTAGCAAGTTAAATATTTGCATGTTAATTTTAAGCACCTAATACCATGAATTAACTGAGGGAAAAGTTGGATTTATGACCAATCTAATTGCTGGAAATCTATTGAGTTGGCCGAGAGTTTGTCTTAGTAATGTAGCTTCATTTGATTCAATTTCGTTGTTTTGAGTTTGTTGATCTTGATCCCTATCTTTTGATGTTTACAAAACAAATGGATGATACTAATATTTCTTCAAGATATATTTTCAGTTATGAAGTTATTTGATTCCATGATCAAGTACAATTGAAAGATGACAAAGTATGCTGAAGCCGTCGGACGCTCAAGAAGTCAGGATCGGACGTCCGATAATCATTGCACAACTTCGGACGCATGCTTCGGACGTCTAATAGGATCCTTCGAAGTCGACGAAACTATCGGACGCTGAATATGTCTCTACCGGACGTCCGATAGAAACAAGATAATTTCTCAAATCTGTTTGTTTGCTGTCGGACGCACAAAGAGCTTGCACCGGACGTCCGAAAGAATTGAAGAAAATCTCTGAAACTCACTGCCTGCTGTCGGACGCATAAAACAGGGCTATCGGACGTCCGACACTACCAACGGCTAGTTGACTGTTTAGCTACTTTCTATCCGTTGGAAGCATTAATGAGGCACTTTCTTGGTCCTATATAAATAGTGGTTGGTCAGACACTTCAAACAACTTTTGCACACTGAAGATACAAAAGATCTAGAGTGATTTTAGTGATAAAATACTCATCAAAGAAGATTTGTAGTCTTAGTGGTGTGAGGTTCATTCTAAGCTTTTCATTTGTGAGTGAATCTTTCATGAGTGTAGCTCTGTGAGGGTTGTCCTGAGGGATAGTAAAACGTCCTGGCTTGACCGAGTGGAGTTCGGGGCAAGGAGGAGGTGAACCTTCCTTTGTACACAAGAGTGATTGTAATTCATCAACTTGAAGTAGTTTATTTGAATTAATCTACAAGCTCAAGAGGAGTTGGGTAGTTAATTGGTTTGCAAATTCTTTCCCTTTTATTTACTTATTGTTATATTGTGATCTTTTAATTGCTTATCGATTGGCTTTTCGATTGGTTGTCTTCGATCCTTACAATTGGTATCAGAGCTTGGTCTCCTAGAGATTAAGCTCAATCGGCTTTGGAGTAAAGATGACAACCAATAATGCTATGTTTTTTGAAGGACATTCTGTTATTAGACCACCTGTGTTTAATGGGTCAAATTATATGAGTTGGAAAGAAAGAATGATTATCTTTTTACAATCTATTGATATCGAATTGTGGTTTATTATTAGTGAAGGTCCATATGATACCTCTCTTATAGATGAAAATACTCATGCATCTAGACCGAAAACAAGAAGTGAACTGACTGCTGTGGATAGAGCTCATCTCACCTTAAATGCAAAAGCCATGAATGTGTTATATTGTGCATTAGACTCAAATGAATCTATTCGAGTCAAGGGTTGCAAGTCAGCTAAAGAAATTTGGGACAAACTGAAAGAAATTCATGAAGGTAGTGAGAATGTTAGAGAACAAAAGAAGTCCATTCTAGTTACAAAGTATGAATCTTTCAAGATGGAACCTCATGAAAATGTTGATCAAATGTATTGTAGATTCAATGATCTCATTAAAGATTTAGAGGTGCTGGAAAAAGAATATTCTCTTGGTGAGAAAAATAGAAAAATCCTGAATGCCTTGTCCAATGATTGGGAAAATAAAGTGACTGCTATTGAGGAGGCTAGAGATTTGAATACTATGCCTATTGAATCTCTTATTAATTCTCTTACCTCTTATGAGCTGAAACTTAAGACTAAGGTGCAAGAGGAAGAGGATGCAAAAGTGCGAAAGAATATTGCTCTAAAAGCCTCACAAGATGAAGATGATTCTGCCTCCCTCGATGAAGAAGATGTGGAAGGTGATGACAATGATATCGCTCTCATCACAAGAAGTTTCAAACAAATACTCAACAAGAGGAGATTCGGAAAAGGTGGACCTAACAATTCATTCCCAAATCAGTTTAACAACTCGAGAAACAAAGGGAAGCTAGAGTTCAACAAAAAGCAAACTGATCAGTGCTTTGAATGCGGCCAACCTGGACACTATGCAAGTGACTGTCCAGTGATGAAGAAGAAAGAAGGAAGAAAACCAAGAATAAACAAATTTCAATTCACATGGAATGAATGCAATTCCGATGGTGAAATTGAAGAGGAAGATCAATCTGCTCAATTGGCTTTCATGGCCATTGGAGATGATGAGGTAACATCTTCTAACTCTCAATCTGATTGTGATGATGAAACTGAAGATGACCTTGAACATTTCATTATAAAATTGCATGATAGTTTGAAAGAATCTTATGCAAGAAACAAGGAGTTAAAACAGAAAATTAGTTTTTTACTTCGAGATAATGCAAATCTTTTTCAACAAAATAAAAAGTTGATTGCTGAAAATGATTACTTCAAAAAGAGTGAGACTGCTTTACATTTTGAGCTTGATAGAAAAGCAAAGCTTTGTGATTTGTTCAAAAAGGAACAAGGTGATTTGAAAAGAAGAATGGATGGTCTAAATGAGTTGTTTAAACACAAGAAACAAGTCTGTTTTCAAAAGAATAGATTAAATTCTAATTCAAATGAGTTTGCTATCCATAGGAGAAGACAAGTAAGATTTATTAAACCTGTTCATGTAAATAACTCTTTGGTTATGTGTAATTTTTGTTGTCAAAAAGGTCACATGAATAGTGATTGTTATGTGAAAAAAAATATGAGAAGAGGCATGAAATGCATGTGGATAGTTAAACATGATGCTAATTTTAACAAGTAGGAGGTTTTGTCTAATCATTGCAGTGATTCTTGTTCATAATATTTTTTCTTTTGATACTTTGATCTGAGTTTTCGCTGATATCTTTGAATACTACTGAATCTATATAATGTCAAAAAGAGAGATAAAAGAATAATGCTGATCTCATGATGATTTGCTGTGATTGCTGTCATTTCTCTATTTTTTCTTGGAATATTGAATTCTCTGTTATTGTTGCTGGATTATAGTAGTTGATTTTTACTCTTATGATGACAAAAAGGGGGAGAAATGGATGCAATGTGTAAGGGGGAGTTATTCTGAGATTATGAGTTTGGCTCTTAAAAGTTTTGGTTGCAATGATTGAGGGGGAGCTTATACTTATTTTTGTTTCTTTCCATCCATTGTTTTGTCATCATCAAAAAGGGGGAGATTGTTGATCTTGATCCCTATCTTTTGATGTTTACAAAACAAATGGATGTTACTAATGTCTCTTAAAAGATCTATTCAGTTATGAAGTTATTTGATTCCATGATCAAGTACAATTGAAAGATGACAAAGTATGCTGAAGCTGTCGGACGCTCAAGAAGTCAGGATCGGACGTCCGATAATCATTGTACAACTTCGGACGCATGCTTCGGACGTCCGATAGGATCCTTCGAAGTCGACGAAACTATCGGACGCTGAATATGTCTCTACCGGACGTCCGATAGAAACAAGATAATTTCTCAAATCTGTTTGTTTGCTGTCGGACGCACAAAGAGCTTGCACCGGACGTCCGAAAGAATTGAAGAAAATCTCTGAAACTCACTGCCTGCTGTCGGACGCATAAAACAGGGCTATCGGACGTCCGACACTACCAACGGCTAGTTGACTGTTCAGCTACTTTCTATCCGTTGGAAGTATTAATGAGGCACTTTCTTGGTCCTATATAAATAGTAGTTGGTCAGACACTTCAAACAACTTTTGCACACTGAAGATACAAAAGATCTAGAGTGATTTTAGTGAGAAAATACTCATCAAAGAAGATTTGTAGTCTTAGTGGTGTGAGGTTCATTCTAAGCTTTTCATTTGTGAGTGAATCTTTCATGAGTGTAGCTCTGTGAGGGTTGTCCTGAGGGATAGTAAAACGTCCTGGCTTGACCGAGTGGAGTTCGGGGCAAGGAGGAGGTGAACCTTCCTTTGTACACAAGAGTGATTGTAATTCATCAACTTGAAGTAGTTTATTTGAATTAATCTACAAGCTCAAGAGGAGTTGGGTAGTTAATTGGTTTGCAAATTCTTTCCCTTTTATTTACTTATTGTTATATTGTGATCTTTTAATTGCTTATCGATTGGCTTATCGATTGGTTGTCTTCGATCCTTACAGAGTTTGCAACCATGAATAACTAGTTAATAACATGATAATTGAGCTTTGCATGTGGTTAATTGGTGGGTTTAGATCAGAAAAATAAAACGAAACTGAATCTGCTACATGCATGTTTCATCCGAGACTTGTTGGATGTTTCTGGAAATTTTTAGATGATTTTGTGTTGATGATTGAAGTTGTTTTCTGAACTAGATATGTTAATCAGTTAGTTAAGTAGTTGCATGTTAAATTTGAGACCATAATACTCTGTTTTAGCCAAGGAAAAGGTTGTGATAAGGACATACAATTGCTGGAAAATTTTTGTGAACTACCATGAGTTTAAACCTGGAAATTTCAAGGATTATAACAGTTGTTTAAACTTAATTTCGAGTTGGAAATGTTAACGGACTAGCCAAGTAATTGCATGATGAAGTTGAGAGTATAATGGCATGTCTTAGCCAAAGAAATATTGAATTCATGAACAACTTAGTGCTGGAAATTTGAATGACTAAAAGATTGACCCAAATGTTGGAAAATAAATGCTGGAAATTTGTTCTGTGGTATCCGAAGGTTGAATCGGAGTTTTAGCTCGGTTGTGAAATTATTCCTTGAAACACAATGATTGGAAATGCCTGGAATATGTTGTTTTAAAGTTTTATAAGACATGCAGAGGTGAAACACTCGAATTGTGGGTGAATTGCCAATTGATGGTTGTCATATATAGCTGATGACAGATTAGTATATATATGAATTCTTGGCTGAACCATTTGCTGGAATTAAGTGTTATTCGCCTTGGTATATACTGATATGAATGTCATATTTAAATGTACGGATGGTTTGAATAAAAGTCCTATGGTTTTAAAAGAGAAAAAAAAAGGAGTTTTTCACAAGTGAACAAGAATTTCCAGATTTCCGGATTTCACTGACCAGTCTAGGCAAAATGCTTATATCTTGGTGTAGGAAAATCCGATTAAGGCGCCGTCAGTGGCATTGGAACTATAATCATAGGCCTTTGTCCTGTAGAAATTTCGTATTTTTCCTCTATATGTACTGCTGTCCGTGACTCCTCAAAGTAGACTGTCCTGCTTAAATGTCCTGTTTCTTTATGAAACTGAATTTTTGACTTGGATCGAACATTTAGCTTGTTTGTGGTTTGAATTCTTGATTGAATTGTGGTTGGAAGTGATTGATGTTGTCAAGGGCTAATGATTGATGAAGCCCTTGGCCATTTGAATGGCGTTATAAGTATTAAAGAGTGATGAACTTTGATTGCTGGAATTTCTTGGCTTTGGATCAAATACTTGGGCATGAGGTTGTTGCAAACTTGGCCCTTGGTGAATACCTGTTAGTAAATTTAAACATTTGAATTGTTAGCTTTGTTGCTATAAAAACGAATTGTTGGATGCTAAGGGCTAATGATTGATGGAGCCCTTGGCCATTGGAATGATTTTATAAGTATTACTGAATGATGGAAGTTAATTGCTGGAATGTCTTGGGGCTTTACTTCTATTTCTATTTGCTTATGATGGGTTTGCTGAAACCAAGTGCTAATGATTGATGAAGCCTTGGTTGATCATTTTATTTTATTCGAAAATGCACTTGTTGAAATCTAGGGCTAATGATTGACGAAACCCTAGTAATTTGCTATGTGATTATTTGCCATATTTTAATCCATATTATGACTTCGAAACGGAATCGGAGCTGTGGAAGCTGTATCGACCTTGCGAACTCGAGTAACTGTGATCAAATTAATCAAAAGTATTTTTCCAGCTAGTACTATATTATAAAACTCAATATCTAGTGTTTTGCCTAAAACTTTCCAACCCGATAATTTCCTTTAGCTCAAACTAGCCTTATTACCTTTGGAAAATGATATTCCTAGCTTCTAAAACTCTAGCCTTGTTTTACTCCCTTTCTTTTCTCTTAGAATTGTCCTTGGCTAGTTAACTATAGGAAAAGTGCCAAAATACGAGTTTTAATAACTTTAGTTAAAAGCATAGGAACTTGCTCGGCAAGAAACCCTATTTTAGGAAAAATAGCTTTTAAGGATAATTTTTGCAAAAGCCGTAACTTTAAAGAAATGTTCAAAGTAACTTCCTAACGTGGATATTAAGAGGTTTGTCGACTTATCTCAAGAAAATAATATTAGTTTCCCTTTTATAAGGATAAGTATCTTAAGGAAAACTATAATAAACATTTCTTCTATTTTTGTCAAGTTTTAACCTAAGGGACTCTTGATTCTTCTAAGGAAAAGTAGACTAGTAGTATATTAAATATACCTTGATGTCTATAAGCTTAAAAGCTGAGTAGAAACTTATAGTTTCAAAATTTGGTTTTTAGGATATTACGAGGACGCGAATTCGATTCCCAACTTGATATCTGAACTCCACTCTTGGTGAGTGTCCCTGCCTGTTCTTTCCTACTTGAATTAAGTACTTTCTTGACTCGATATGTGATAGATTGCAAAATGAGTTTTGATCCATCGAAGTGAGCAATGTGTACTTAATCGCACTAGCCGTTCGAGTGGTGACTTGCGTGAATCATTTTTCTCATAAGTCCTTGAGTCTAAATGTAGTTACGTCGTTGGGTGAATCCCTCGGCACCTGAATCGAACTACAATAATGTCTGAATCCAAATGTAGTTACGTCGTTGGGTGAATCCCTCGGCACCTGAATCGAACTACAATAATGTTTGAATTCAAATGTAGTTACGTCGTTGGGTGAATCCCTCGACACCTGAATCGAACTACAATAAAGTCGTTGGGTGAATCCTTCGACAAATTTTATTACGGGTATATCTCGAGTATACTGCGTCGGTAGACGAAGTGCGGGCCCGAAGCGGAGGTATGAATGGTGACGGGTTAGGATTAAAATGAGTGGATCTACATGGAATATAGGTAGTGAGAGTTGACGGAGGGTCGACTACGATAAATGACGATCAAGCGGGGAAAATGGCTCCTGAGAGTCCCTGTATCCTACCTTGTGCTGTTATACGCTTTCCTAACTGTTCAATTTGGTTAAATTATTACTCGCTGTTTGATTTAAGTGACTGCATGTTTTGGGGCACCACTGAGCTTTAGCTCACCCCATGTTTATTTGTTTTCCTTACAGGATGGGAAGTTTGAAAGTATTTGAGCAGCTTATATTTCCTATGGTTGTACCTGAACAATTTGAATTTCATTTTCGGTTTGTAATGACTTCTAAACTAAGCATTGTACTCTTCATTTTGGGTTGCCACTTGAAGCTGGAAAAGTGTAATCTATAATTCTATTCCTCGATTTGTATGTTTGTTTTGGTGTAGTATGTCCTTAACCCTTGCGAGCTACGCGTGAAGTATTTAAGAGCCGTCGATTTGCTAAGTTATAGGCTGTTATCTTTGAAGCTAATGTGGTGATAGAAATTGATTTATCCCGGAAGAATCATTTTTGTAATAGCTTAGGTTAACCGTCGAAGGGTTTTGGGTTAGAATGCTTGCGTGAGTCCTGGCGAGAGTTGGGCAGACGGCCCGCCAACCCTTTGGTTCGTCTTAGGGGGAAGTAGGGTCGCCACAAACCTGGCATTGGATCCAAACATTGGATGACCAACATTTGTGTCTGCGCCTAGATCCATGACTAATCCATATGGATTTGCCCATAGACTCTTGTTAAACCTTAATTAGAAAAAATTTTAAAAATTTTATTTAAAAATTTTCTAAGAACTTTTGGACAACTAAATGTTTAAAAACTTCCTTAAATTTAATCATATTAAAATAGTGGTAGAAACCTAAATTCAATTTAGTCACCATAAACTAATTGAAACAAATTAGAAATTTCACTCCACTTGGAAATATGTTTCCTTACGAAACTTTAGCAAGTCTTATATTCGGTTTCAATTCCTTTTAGGACCAAATTTGAAAACTTTTTGAATCACAAAATAATATATTATCATCATCTTGTGACTAAAATTTAAGACCAAATCATGCTCCAAATCAAGAACCAAATCACACATGAAGAACTCTAGCCATCACATGAAGCAAACAAAATTTTTTAATTTTTTCAAATGAATTTAATATGTAAAATTCTCCAATATTTTTATGAACAATTGATAAGATGTTGAAGACATATTAAAGGAAAAATTACATGAAAAATTAC
>NW_020861798.1:67826-117353 GCF_003713205.1 Coffea eugenioides
TACATAATGCAAGACACATTTCACAAGTACTTTGGAAATAGTTTAGGGTCACTCACCTCCACGGCTCAGAAATCATCTAGCATATAACATTGCCTTGCTCAAATCCAAGTCTTAGATCACAAACTCAATGCAAACAAATCCCTTCAAAGTTCGAACAACACTTCCCCTGAATTTGCTAACTTTTTCCAGCCATCATGGCTTCATTATTTCCTCATTCCAACCCAAAGGTACACACACACAACAACAAATTCATCCAATAGCCATTCAGCAAGCTCCAAGTGGTACTAGTACAAGTCAAGCTAGGGAAAAGTCCGGAAATGAAAGTTAAGCTCAAAACCAGAAAAACACTTTTGACGTCATTTTCCGGTAATGGTACCAAAGGCGCAACGATTGTCGGATGAAGGTCCAAGACCCACCGTTTCGAAACTAAAAGACAGGGCTACAACATTGTAGAAGGTCACTCAATCCAGTTTCGAGTGTAACCAGGTCAAAAATGCAAGATACTATACCAGAATCACAAAAACAGATTCACAGAACGTATTCTAGCGGAAACATCATAAAGTAGGCTATCCAAGTCCAAATCCAGAAATTCCAAAACCAAATGAAAGCTAAGAAATAGGTCTAAATTTCATCAGAAGACCTCAACAACCAATTCGGAAGCAACTCCAGCCAAAACAACCAATTACAGGCGCAATTCTTACATTCAGGTAAAACCAGAACAGCAATAGTAATTTCGACTTTTCTCATTCTACACTACTCCAATTGACCTGAAATTTTGTAGACACCTCTAAAATGTCATTACCTAAAACTTTATGATTTAAGCCATGCCAATTCGGCCTCTAACTAGGAGCTAAAAATTCGGGCAGAATGCTCCCACAAGAACCCTAATTTTCTGAAATTTCTTCCAAAACAGAAATTGATTGCAATTGACCACTTTTTCCACCTCATAGAGTCCTTAAACATCATTTCCAATCATCATATATAACCACACAACCATGTTCATATTAAAACAGAAAAATCCCCAAAAATAATAAAACTTCATCAAGTCAACCACAACTCAAGATATAATCCATCAAACCATCTCTTTAGCCATCACAAGTGTTAGTCCCACAGACAACCAAGAGGGGGGGGGTGAATTGGTTTGATTAAAATCTTAACCAAGTTTATGCACTTTTTCGTTAATGAAAATTTACCTTCCTTTTTAGTAATGATCAACCAAGTAGATAAGAAGACAATAGCAATATTGATCAGAGAAGCAAGTATAGATAAGCAATGAATATTTTATTAAACAGAAATGTAAAATAGAGAGACAAACCAAGTGTCTACCAAGCTTAACCCAAACTTGAAGACCAAACACTAGGAAGAGATAAGCAATGAATATTTTATTAAACAGAAATGTAAAGTAGAGAGACAAACCAAGTGTCTACCAAGCTTAACCCAAACTTGAAGACAAAACACTAGGAAAAGCAACTTCTCTTTGAAGAACGAAGATCAACTAGATGTACAATGGAGGGAGCACTTCCTCCTTGCCCTAAGCCTCACTTAGTCAAGCTAGGAAGTTTTACAATCACTCATAAAACCCTCAACAAAGCTACACTAAAGATCCTTTCAACCACAAAAGAAATGCTCAACAGAAATTCACACCACTTTAAAACAAATCTGCTTTGGAGACTATTTTCTAGCTAAAATATCTCACTAGATCTTGTAAACAAAGTGTGCAAAAAGTCCCTACTTCGTTCAGACCAGTTTGATTTTAAAGAGAACCAGAAATGGGCTTCATCAATGCTTCCAACGGATAGAAGGCAGCTGAAGAGTCAACTAGCCGTTGGGGCTGTCGGACGTCCGACGATCGAATCATCGTCCGAACCAATCGTCCGATGATAGCCAAGTTGAGGTTCGGACGTCCGATAAGTTCTTTGTCGTCCGACAGCACAGCGTCCGACCTTGGGCCGAGAGCTAGCAAGTTATCTTGGAATTTTTCGGACGTCCGATGCGATTGATTAGCGTCCGATGGTAAGCGTCCGATCCTTCCGGACGTCCGATGCTTCTATGTGAGCGTCCGACGGTGCTTCCTTCCTGATGTTCTTTATCCTTTCGGACGTCCGACAGTTTCCTTTCGGCCGTCCGACCTGATTGTCCTGTTTTTGCTTCACATTTTGGTTGTTTTGCTTTTGATGACATATTCGAACCTGATTCTTGGATAGACAAAAACACTTGTTTTTGAAGAAGGTTAGATAAACATTTCAAAGAACTTTTGTGATCACCAAAACCAAGAATAACATTCTCCCCTTTTTGATGATGACAAAACAAAAGTTTGAAATGAAATTTGATGATTGCAATGAAAGCTCCCCCTTTCAAAATAGACAAGAACTCCCCCTGCCATAGTGAATCAAAGAACTTTTGAAAACCTCCCCCTCACTAGACTGCCCAACCGAGTTTAGACAATCATCCAAAAACATGACAATTAAGTAACACACAACCAACATATCACCAATTCAATCCATCAGCAAAATCCAAATTTAATTAAACCATCAATCAATTCATCATATCCAACATTATCAATCATCAATCAGATCTCTCCCCCTTTTTGTCATCACAAAAGAGCAAACCAAAAACATCCATCTTATACACAAATACATCTTATCCAAAATGTAAACCAAAAACAATTCATTCCATTCACATAAACAGAATAAACAAACATCACCAGTACTTAAACATCACCAATAACTTCCATCAAGATACTTAGAAACATCACAGAACTTAAACATCAACAAGAATATCCATTATATTACACCTCAGTACTTAGATCATCCATCAACACACACCAAAAGAAACTGAGAATATCCATAACATAACATATTCTAAAAGAGACAAAGAAAATGCAAATGTCCTAAATGATGATCTACGTGGATCCAGGTGTCCTCCGAGAAAGCTGATATTGGTCGAGATCCTCCTCTTCAGTGTCTTCATTATCTTCAGCAGCTTCTACAATTGGTGCCTTGCCTTTGTCTGATGTGGAAGGGCCATGAGGAGTCACAGGAGTTGCTGGATTCGGATCTGGAACTGATGAACCTGGATCAGTGGTTCGAGGTTCTTTGTCATGTGAGACTTCCTCAACCACAGGTGGAGGAAAAAGAAGATTCTTTTTGTCAAGAAAGGCAGTTTGTTGCTCAGAAGACATGGTGAGCATGAGACCATGTTCTAGAAGAAGAACATGCTGTTTGAGTTCTTGAAGAAGCTCAATTACTTCATTACTGGAAGAGGAAGATGCTTTAGTGGCAGACTTCCTAGGGTGAATGGGAGTGAGTGAAATGGGTGAAGGATCATGTGCAGTCTTGGACCTAAGTTCACTAGAAGATGCACCCTTATAAGCCCACAGATTATCTTTGAAAACAAGATTTTTCCTTTCAAAATACCCTTTTGTAAAGGCATAAGAAGATGCTTCTTTAGGACAAACACCTAGAATAGGGACTTTGTTAAACTCAAAAATCTTTTGTAGAAACTTTCCATAAGATAATTTTTTGCGAGAATCAGTGGCATAGCGAAGTAAGAACTTGCACATGACAAAACCAAAATCAATACGAATTTTTTCTTGAAAACAATAAAAGAGGTACAACTCCATTTTGTTTGCATCAGTTCTGTGGCCATCAGTAGGCACAAGCAGGTTTGAAATGATAGAAAAACCAATTAAATTCACAGGGGCCAGATCATTCAATTTAGCATCAGCAGGTGAGGAAAACTTCTTTTGAAATAGGTTAACATTTTTGTCCCATCAAAATGATTTGCAGCAGTAGGAAGCTCTTCATAAGAAAAGAAATTAGCAATCTTATCTTTGCATAAACGTTCAATGGTAGTATTTAAAATGGAGTTCACGATTTCAGAGTCAATGATTAAGTCTACCCCATTAACCCTGGAAAATATTTCAGTTGGGTCAGAACCTTTCCTTAGATTGGCAAAAAATTGATGCAACATATCAGGATAGTAGACATTTGGCATAGAAATAAGATGTGACCATTTCTGGAAAGCAAATAGACTCAGAATGGATTCTAAACCTATGGAGCGAAATTCAGAGGGGTTTACAGTTCTTTGAGGGATGACACCCTTCTGGGATATCCAGGAGTATTTGTCTTTCGCAGCATCATCAAAGAATGTAGGAGGAGGAACTGATTTAGGAGGCGGTTGAGAGGAGGTCCCCTGTCCAGATTCAGGCTGAGATGTGGGTTGTGGAGTAGGCCGTGACATTTGACCCTTGATAGCTCCCCTTTTGAAGCGTTTGGATGTCCGTTTGACAGTAGGAAGATCCTCATCCTCATCCCTGAGTGGATGCTTGCGTCCGGCAGTAACTTTTCCTCCCCTTAGATTCACCATTGTTCTAAATGTGTGGAATGGAGGATGCAAATGATGCACACAGCAGTAGGAAAGTGATTCGCACAGAAATTTTGGGACAAAAACACCTTGAACGAGATTTGACAGAGCGGTTATGCAAGAGTAGGGTTGTGAGGAAAATTTGGGGATTTGCGAAATGTTACTCAGTTTGGTGAAATGATCAGGAGAAATGAAACGCAAACGATGGGGAAATGTTTTGGTTGAGTCAATTTGGGAATGGTAGTTACAGAATGACGAATTTGGAGAGTGAGGAGAGAGAGGTTTTCGATCCGAGAGGGAAATAGCGATATGAAGAGACTGAAGCAAATAGAAAGAAAGTTGATTAAAAAACAAATGGAGCCGTTGCACTTCTGGAGGCCGAACGAAGTTGTGCGTCCGGACAGTTGCGTTCGAAACAGCGCCAATTCTGGAAAATGGCTTGAGAACATTCATCGGACGTCGTTCATCTTCTTTCGGACGTCCGAAGACTTTGAGAAATATTAGGATGATTTTTCGATTATTCCTAATTTTGATCTTAGATGAATGAACTGATCTAATGGCAGAGCTTTGGTAAAAATATCAGCAAATTGATCTTTAGAACAAACATAATTTACACATATTTCACCTTTTTGAACAAGATCACGAATAAAGTGATGCTTTATATCTATGTGTTTTGTCCTAGAATGATGAATAGGATTTTTGGTCAAATTGATAGCACTAGTATTATCACAGAATACAGGCATGCAGTCATACAACAATCCAAAATCATTCAAAGTGTGCTTCATCCATAGAAGTTGAGCACAACATGCACTAGCGGCAATATATTCCGCCTCGGTGGTAGACAAAGAGATTGCACATTGTTTCTTGCTAAACCAAGTGACTAAACAATTTCCAAGAAAATGACAAGTTCCACTCGTACTCTTTCTATCCACATGACAACCTCCAAAATCAGCATCCGAATAACCATATAAAGCAAACTCATTAGATGTAGCATACCAAAGGACATAGTCTAATGTACCTTTTCAAATACCTAAAAATTCTTTTTACAGCCATTCAAATTGTGATTTCTTTTGGACAGAAATTTGAAATCTAGCCACACAAGCAAACAGCAAACCAAAATATATATCAGGGTCTACTTCCGGTTAAATAAAGTTTGGCTTCCGACATACCTCTATAATGCTTTCATTCCACATGATTTAACTTCTTTCATCTTTGTCAAGCTTTGTAGAAGCTGCACATTGGAGTTTCCAACTGTTTTTGAGTCCTCCATGCCAACCTTTCAGGCAATTCCTTTGGTATATTTTGCTTGATTTATAAAAATTCCACTCAAGAGCTTGATGTATTTGAAGTCCAAGGAAGAAATTTAATTCTCCCATCATACTCATTTCAAATTCATTTTGCATAGGTGGCTGGAAAACTCCTTACATAGATACTCATTAGTGCACCGAAAAATAATAATCATCAACATATATTTGCACAAATAAAGAGGTCTTTCAAAACATGCTTTAGCTAAAAAGTGTGGTGTCCACCAAACACCCCTTTTGAAACCTTTTTCAATCAAAAACCCACTTATCTTTCATTACCAAGCTCTATGGAGCCTGTTTTTAAAACCATATAAGCTTTTAGAAAGTTTAAACCCACATTGACTTCCGAATATTTTGTATTTTCAAAACCGGCGGGGTTGATCCACATACACTTCTTGATTCAATAAAACCATTTAAAAAGCCTTTAACATCCATTGAAACAATTTAAACCTTTGAGCAAGCAAAAGCCAAGAAGCATTCTAATAGATCTAATCTGCTACGGAGCAAATGTTTCATCAAAATCAATTCTTCTTTCTTGTGCATATCTTTAGCAACTAATCTGGCTTTATTTCTTACAACAACACCTTTATCATCCAACTTATTTCTAAAAATCCACTTTGTGCCAATGATAGGCTGATTTTGAGGTCTATCAACAAGTGTCCAAACTTCATTTCTCTCAAATTGATTAAGTTCCTCTTGCATAGCCAAAATCCAGTTTTCATCCTTTAAAGCATCATTGATATTTTTAGGTTCAAAAAAGAAACTAAAGCAAAATTATCAATCAATTTTCTAGATGAGGAACGAGTGTTTACCTTCTCGGATGGATCACCAATTATAAGTTCTTTTGGATGATTTTGGCTGAATTTCCAAGCCTTGGGAAGATCTTTGAGTGGATCATCATTTTTGTCTTCATCTTCCACTTCTTGATCATTATGAACTTCATTTTCCATTTCAGTTGCTGCTGGTTTAGAACTTCCTTCATTCCCAATTGATAGCTTTTCCATTCCTTCTCGAACACCTACATCATCATCCTCACACAAACTTTTGGAATTATCATCATTGGCTTCATCAAATGTTATATGTATAGCTTCTTCAATCACAAGAGTCCTTCTATTAAAAACTCTATATCCTCTTTTATTTTCACAATATCCCAAAAATATTCCTTCATCAGATTTTTTATCAAACTTGCCAAGATGTTCCTTTAGATTCAAAATAAAGCATTTACAACCAAATACTTTGAAATAACCAACCGTAGGTTTCTTATCAAAAATCAGTTCATAAGGAGTTTTCTTCAAAATAGGTCTCAAGAGAATTCTATTCATTACATAACATGCAGTGTTTACCGCTTCAGCCCAAAGGTATTTAGGCAATCTACATTCATTCAACATAGATCTAGCAGCCTCTTGGAGAGTCCTGTTTTTCCTTTCTACAACACCATTTTGCTGTGGAGTCCTTGCAATAGAAAACTCATGAGTTATACCATTATAATCACAAAATTCTGGAAATCCACAAAATTTGAATTCAGTTCCATTATCACTTCTAATTCTAACAATTTTTAAACCAAGCAGATTTTGCACTTTAGCAAACAATGAAGTAAAATTCTTGAAGGCATCATCTTTATGAGCAAGAAATATCACCCAAGTGTATCTAGAATAATCATCCACAATCACAAAACAGTATTTCTTACCACCCAAGCTAGAGATTTGAGTAGGGCCAAATAAGTCAAGATGCAAGAGTTCTAAGGGTTTTGAAGTAGATACACACTTCTTTGTTTTAAAAGAAACTTTTGTTTGCTTACCAAATTGACATGCATCACATATTTTATCCTTTTCAAAACTGATTTTTGGCAAGCCTCTAACTAGTTCCTTTTTCGAAATTTCCTTTAGTAAGTCCATGTTAAAATGACAAAGTCTTCTATGCCACAACAATGGATCTTCATTTGAAGCTTTAAGACATTTTAAGCTAGAAGAATCAACTTTATCAAGAATCACAATATATATGTCATTAAACCTCTTACCTTTGAACACAACATTGTATTTGGAATCAAGTACAATGCATTCAAGCTTTTTAAACAACACATACAAGTATTTATCACACAATTGACTAACACTAAGCAAGTTATAACCTAAGTTATCAACCAAGAGCACATTATGAACAAAAGTTTCACCATCCTTACCAACATCACCTATTCCAATTGTCTTAGCTTTCACATCATCACCAAATGTTACCATTCCACTTGATTTTGATTTCAGCTTTATGAACAAGGAGGGATCACCGGTCATGTGCCTTGAGCAGCCGCTATCAATAAACCATTTGGACTTGTTTGATCCTTTTTCCTGAAAAGATAAGGTGTTTGGTACCCATTTTAATTTTTGGGTCCATAATAGTTAGCATTGTATCTAACTAACCACATGCATTTCATCCCTTTGTTCAGATTTCTTTTCACATAGCAATCTCCTTTCAAATGCCCTCTTTGACAACAGAAATCACACATAATGAAAGAGTTCTTAACATGTACTGGTTTGATATATCTCAATCCACCTCTTCTATATGTTGTGAAGCCATGTGCAATTTTGTTGTGAGCAAATGTTCTTTGACAAGCAGTAAGATGGGTAGATGACATGTTTCTTTTGAGAAAATCCTGTTTTCTTGATTTCAAAGTTTCATCCAAGATGTCCATTCTTTTCTTCAAATCACCATGCTTTTCCTTCAGCATTTCATAAATATTAGTCTTTCTGTCAAGCTCGTTTTGAACATCACATCCGGCTCTTACAAGGCATTCATTGTCAGTCTTTAGATGTTTATTTTGTTGAACCAGACTTGTATTTTCTTGAATGAGAAAAGCAATTTTCTGTTTTAACAGCTTGTTTTTATCATAAGATTCCTTCAAGGCATTATGTAGCTTTTCAACAAAAGATTCAAGATCATCATCTTCATCATCATCACTTTCAGATTGCGAGTGAGTGGAAGATACCTCATTATTTCCAATAGCCATGAAGGCCATTTGAGCTGATTCCTCTTCTTCTTCAACTTCCCCTTCGGAGTTGCATTCATTCCAAGTAATCTGAAAGTTGTTGAATCTTGGCTTTCGATCAACTTTTCCATCTTTCATCTTCTTCATGGGGCATTCATTTGCATAGTGTCCAATCTGTCCACATTCGAAGCATTTGTCCAACTGTTTCTTGTTGAAATCTTGTTTTCCTTTGTACTTTGCGATAGATGGTTGATTCTGGAATTGATTGCTAGGACCTCCCCTTCTAAACTTTCTTTTATTCAAAATCCTTTTGAAGCCTCTGGTGATAAGAGCAAGATCATTATCATCACCATCCGAGTCTTCATCATCCAGGTGAGCTGGATCATCTTCACCTTGAGTAGTCTTTAGAGCAATGTTTCTCTTTGCTCTAGCATCCTCTTCCTCCTGCACTTTAGATTTCAGTTTCAACTCATAAGAGGTTAGTGAGTTAATGATAGATTCAATAGGCACAGAACTTAAATCCTTAGCCTCTTCTATTGCAGTCACTTTATTTTCCCATTCTTTGCCCAAAGCATTGAGAATTTTCCTGTTCTTCTCTCCCAAGGTGTACTCTTTGCCCAACACCTCGAGATCTTTGATCAAGTCAGTGAACCTGCAAAACATTTTGTCAATATCCTCAAGAGGTTCAATCTTAAAAGATTCATACTTTGTGACCAAGATGGCCTTTCTCTGTTCTCTCACATTGTCACCACCCTCATGGATTTCTCTTAACTTATCCCACATTTCTTTGGCTGATTTACAGCCTTTCACTCTAATTGATTCATTTGAATCTAAGGCACTATAAAGAACATTCATGGCCTTGGCATTCAATGTAAGGTTAGTTCTATCTTGAGCATTCATTTCAGCTCTCATTTTTGGCCGAAGCAACCCTGTATCTGCATCAAGAAAGTTAGCTTCATGCGGTCCTTCACTGACAATAAACCATAGTTCAATATCAATAGATTGTAAAAAGATAATCATTCGTTCTTTCCAGCTAACATAGTTAGAGCCACTGAACATGGGAGGCCTAGTAACAGATTGCCCCTCAACAAACATAGCATGACTGGTTGTCATCTTTACTCCAAGCCGTTAGAGCTTAATCTCAAGGAGACCAAGCTCTGATACCAATTGTTAGTCCCACAGACAACCAAGAGGGGGGGTGAATTGGTTTGATTAAAATCTTAACCAAGTTTATGCACTTTTTCGTTAATGAAAATTTACCTTCCTTTTTAGTAATGATCAACCAAGTAGATAAGAAGACAATAGCAATATTGATCAGAGAAGCAAGTATAGATAAGCAATGAATATTTTATTAAACAGAAATGTAAAATAGAGAGACAAACCAAGTGTCTACCAAGCTTAACCCAAACTTGAAGACCAAACACTAGGAAGAGCAACTTCTCTTTGATGAACGAAGATCAACTAGATGTACAATGGAGGGAGCACTTTCTCCTTGCCCTAAGCCTCACTTAGTCAAGCTAGGAAGTTTTACAATCACTCAGAAAACCCTCAACAAAGCTACACTAAAGATCCTTTCAACCACAAAAGAAATGCTCAACAGAAATTCACACCACTTTAAAACAAATCTGCTTTGGAGACTATTTTCTAGCTAAAATATCTCACTAGATCTTGTAAACAAAGTGTGCAAAAGTCCCTACTTCGTTCAGACCAGTTTGATTTTAAAGGGAACCAGAAATGGGCTTCATCAATGCTTCCAACGGATAGAAGGCAGCTGAAGAGTCAACTAGCCGTTGGGCTGTCGGACGTCCGACGATCGAATCATCGTCCGAACCAATCGTCCGATGATAGCCAAGTTGAGGTTCGGACGTCCGATAAGTTCTTTGTCGTCCGACAGCACAGCGTCCGACCTTGGGCCGAGAGCTAGCAAGTTATCTTGGAATTTTTCGGACGTCCGATGCGATTGATTAGCGTCCGATGGCAAGCGTCCGATCCTTCCGGACGTCCGATGCTTCTATGTGAGCGTCCGACGGTGCTTCCTTCCTGATGTTCTTCATCCTTTCGGACGTCCGACAGTTTCCTTTCGGCCGTCCGACCTGATTGTCCTGTTTTTGCTTCACATTTTGGTTGTTTTGCTTTTGATGACATATTCGAACCTGATTCTTGGATAGACAAAAACACTTGTTTTTGAAGAAGGTTAGATAAACATTTCAAAGTGCCAAGAATGACACACTTAAAAGACAATATCTTTGATCGGAACAAAACAATGACTAAATTCATTTATATTATTTCAATCTTGTTTGCCACATCCAAAGCATCGTAGTCTGGAGTCAATCAAACATATGCTTTCTTTGTTCCATCAGGCCTGATCAAAGTGTTCACTTTCTTGGACTGTATTTCAAAGAACTTTTGTGATCACCAAAACCAAGAATAACAAAAACAAACCCTCATTCAATCCCCCAATGTCAAACAGATCAAGTGCTACACTCTAACACAAGATAATAACGAAATGGAGACAAGACAGCAAAGAAACGAACACGAAATGCCGAGAGCGAAAGAAAAAGGAAAAATATCTGTCCTAGAACCCGAGCTTATATAGCGAGAGGGAATCAGGGATTACCTCTGGTAAGATGAACAGATTCAAGCCACTGGTGGAGAACTGCAAAGTTTTCTCCTTTCTGCTGCTTTCACTCGTCCCCACTCTCAGCCGTCACCCCTTCTTGGTCTTTATCAAACTTTCCCTTAGCCGTTGTCTCGCTCTCTCTTACCCAGCGCTGCCCCTTTTCTTTTCCAGCCGTGAACAACCCCAGCCCGTTACTCCTAGCTCTGCTTCAAATCTCCCAGAACTCTCTCTCTTTATATCAAAACCTAGCTGTCACTCCACCCCTCTCCACCTCTGTCCTCTTTTCCAACCCTCGGTTTCTTTCGTTTGCTCTCCAAAAAACCTTCCCAACCGTCACTAGCCTCTTTTCTCTCCTCTAGAACCTCTCTCCAAACCCTAGCCTCTTCTCACAGCCGACCCCTCTCAGTTTTCTCCAGCCGTCACCTTTTGCTCTCTCAAACCTCTCCGTAGCTTTCTTGCCCTTTTTCCTTTTGGTCTCCCTCTTGTTTTTTCTTTTCCGCCGTCACCGAACTCTCTTTTTGTCCCGCCCTCTCTCGGCTCTCTTCACTCTTCACTCTTTCTGGTTTCTGGTTCCTTAGTCGTCACCAGCCTCACTCCCGAAACTCCAGCTCTCTCCTGTCCTTTTCTTTTTACCCTCAGCCGTCATCAAAAAATTCTCCCTTTTGTTGCATCCGCCGTCCCCTCTTTCTTGGCTGCCTTTCATTCTTTTATAGCTATAAAATCCCCCCACAACCTAGAATTAAAGGAGGAGATTGGAGCTGCATTTTTCTTCCAATTTTTTGAGCCATCCGATGGCCTCTGCATGAAGCTTGCGTCCTTTTTTTCCCTTTTTCTTCTTTTCCTTTTTTTTTCATTTAATTAACAATAAACAAAATATGAAGAAAAATAACTAATTAAGTAAGATCGAATAAAAATGAGCGAAACTAGGCATAAAAAGATAAAATCAAATGCTAATTTTTCTTTCTCTTTTCCTTCTTTTCTTTTTCTCTTTTTTTTTTAACAATGAATTTGAATCTAAAATAACTAAAACATATTTTTTGTGAATACTTTTCTTTTTTTTGAGAAATTCTACGCTAAAATGGCTTAAAATAAAAAACCTAAAAAACTAAAAAATAAATAAAAACTAACACGACAAATAAAAATAATTAAAAAAAATAAATAGTAAATGAAATTACACTAAAAATTTGGTGTCTACAGTTTGCCCCTCTTTGTCTGAGTTTTGGAAAAACTTGAGACAAAGAAATAGACACCAAATACTCACCTGTGTTATTTGGCTGCAGCTACTCGAATGACTGTCATTATTGAAACGAGGACCGACCTTTTTAGTGAGAACTTTAAAATGGGACTGACCCAAATGAGAAATTAAAAAAGCGGGACTAACCCGAACAAGGTTTAAAATCGTGGGACTGACCCGAACAAAATTAAAATCATGGGACTGACCCGAAAAAAGGGACTGACCCGAACAAGGTTTAAAATCGTGGGATTGGTCCGAACAAAATTAAAATCATGGGACTGACCCGAACAAGGTTTAAAATCGTGGGACTGGCCCGAACAAAATTAAAATCATGGGACTGACCCGAATAAAATTTAAAATCATGGGCCCGACCCGAATAAAATTTAAAATCATGGGACTGGCCCGAATAAAAACATCGTGGGACTGACCCGAACAAAATTTAAAATCATGGGACTAACCCGAATAAAATTTTAAAATCATGGGACTGACCCGAATAAAATTAAATCATGGGACTGACCCGAATAAGATTTAAAATTATGGGACTGACCCGAATTGAATCATTTAAAATCATGGGACTGGCCCGAACAAGAGATTTAAAATCATGGGACTGGCCCGAACAAGAGATTTAAAATCATGGGACTGACTCGAATAAAATTTAAAATCATGGGACTGGTCCGAACAAGAGATTTAAAATCATGACATGCAATATACTTACCTGAAAAAGTGCTCAAAGCTTTGCCCCAATAGAGGTTAAGTCTTTACATCTGAGCCTATAGTTGGTTCTGCATTGCTTGCACCTTTTGAGCCAATTTGCTTGTGACATTTTCGATCCATCTTTGTTCACTGGGGAATCCTTTCCGATACTTACCCCAGTGCGAAGTGTGACTGTTTTCACGTGTAAAATTTTCTGCAAAAGAGAAAAGACAAAGAAAAGTGCCACCATCATTTGATTCGTCTGCCCTTGAGAACCGTGTAAACATGAGTATTTTGATGCCCTCGCTAACTTTTGCTGTAGCATCTGACTTAGTTGGATTTTTTGCTTCCAAACGTTTCTATTTTTCCCAAACTGACCGGGTACGCCTTTTGCCATATTGTGAAGCCTGCGCAACTGGCTTTGCTGGCCCTTAACCCTTTTCAAGAGATGATTGCATCCAAGTATGCTTCGAATAAACCACAGGGGTTGTTATTCACCAAAATTCAATGACCCAAAAATGATGCATGCAAGGTAGCTTCACATGTCGTGCATGAATGATTGTGCAAAAGAATGCAAAACACAACCAATTGTGCTTAGTCCTACAAAATACCATGAATACAAGCAATTGAGGAAAAATGGGTTCCATGAGAATGTATTTGCAAAAGAATATTTTTACAAAGTGACACAGTTTTGGCCAACGGATGTCATATTCGAATCCCTGGACATCGTTGCTCTGGAATTCGACACTGGTAGAAGTGTTACGAAGAGAAATCCCAAATGAACCATGTAACGACCCCATTTTCCCCTAAGGCGAACCAAAGAGGTCAACGGGCCGCCTGCCCAGCTCTCGCCGGGACTCAGTCGATCACTACAGTCCTCAAATGAATACAAGATACAAAGTGACACAGTTTTGGCCAACGGATGTCATATTCGAATCCCTGGACATCGTTGCTCTGGAATTCGACACTGGTAGAAGTGTTACGAAGAGAAATCCCAAATGAACCATGTAACGACCCCATTTTCCCCTAAGGCGAACCAAAGAGGTCAACGGGCCGCCTGCCCAGCTCTCGCCGGGACTCAGTCGATCACTACAGTCCTCAAATGAATACAAGATAAAATCTCCAATATAAATCAAATATTCCAACATTTACATATCAAAAGCGAAGCGTCCACGCTTCCACTGCGCCACTCTGATCCTTGGTCACAATGATTATATAGGAGGAAGTCCAAAACTAGACTATTACACATCCAAGCAATTCTAAACGTTCAATACAATCCCAATATGAACGATTACACACAAGGAAATCCAAATTCAATCCATACATGAGATAATCCAGGATAAAACACTACAAGCCCTTCCTTCGCCTTGAGCCCTGTGGAGGGGGAATAAAACATTTTGGGGTGAGCTAGAAGCTCAGCGAGTAACCCATAAAATCAGTTATCAATCAAATCAGTTTCACAATCATTCATTTCAATAATGTCATGATTCAATAATCAATGCACTTTCATTACTCTCGTGAGCCAGTGAAATCATGGTACTTAGACGTCCAACGCTCCAAACAATCATTTAACATTGAACATTTAACATTGAACAGTGAGAAAGAGCCCATTGGCTCTACAGGAACATTAACCAGTGGAGGAGACGTTGGGGTCCAGCACACGAATTCCAAGTACTCATTTGAGCCAAAACATGTCAAGAACTTATATGCCGGCACACAGGATATGCAATCAAAGAAACGATGCAAGAAACATTTCAAAGTAACGTTGGAAAGAGTTTAAGGTCACTCACCTCCATGGCTCAGAAACCATCCATCAAACATCATTGCCTTACTCAAATCCAAGCCTTAGATCACAAACGCAAAGCAACCAAGTCCTTTAAAAGTTCGGATAGCACTTCCCCTGAATTTGCTAACTTTTCCAGCCATCATGGCTTCATTATATCCTCAGCCAGTCCCAAAGGTACACACACAACAACGAGTTCATCCAATAGCCATTCAGCAAGCTCCAAGTAGTACTAGTACAAGTCAAGCTAGGGAAAAGGTCTGGAAATGAAGGTTTAGCTCAAAACCAGAAAAACAGTTTTGACGTCATTTTGCGGTAATGGTACAACTTGCACTACGATTATCGGATTAGGGTGTAAGACCCACCATCTCGAAGCTAAACGACAGGGCTACAACAATGTAGAAGGCCACTCAGTCCAAATCCCAGCACAACTAAGTCAAAAATGCAGAATACCAAACCAGAACCGTAATTGCAGGTTCCCAAATCACACTATGCTGTAATTCATCTATCTCAGTCTATACAGGTCCAAATGCATTGATTCCAAAGGAATATGATAGCTAAGACATCAAGCTACATTTCATCAGAATACACCAACAACAAAATCCAAACCAATTCCAGTCAAAACAGACGATTACAAGCGCAGTTCGCACATTCTGATCACCCAGAACAGCAACAGTAAAATCGACATATCTCACTCTACACTACTCCAAATGACCTGAAATTTTGTAGACACCTCAAACACATCAATACCTACAACTTTCATGTTTTAAGAAAAGGCCAATTCGGCCTCTAACCATATGATCCAAAACCGGACAGAAAAAGGGGTTATGAAACCCTAACTTTTCACATTTCAATCCAAACCCAAAATTGGTTGCAATTTCCTATCATTTACATCCACTAGAGTCATAACCCCTTATTACCAACCATCATAAACAACCACAACATCATGATCACACTAAACCAGAAAATTCCTCAAAAAAATAAAAACTTCACCATATCATCCATAAGCAAGAAATAAATCACAAAAGTCAACACCTTAGCCACCACTAGGCACAAATTAAACATCACTAAGTGTAGGAGGATAGTCAATCACTACTTACCAAGTAAACAAGAGAGAGGAAGTTGTAGAACACCTTAGCTTCTCCAAAAACTTCACCAAACAACTCACTAGCACCTAATGGAAGGATTTTATGGAGTAGAAACTAGTTTAGGCAAGTGGTTTGGTTGATTTGAGCTAGTTGGGAGCTTGAAAATTGAAGAAAGTTTCTTCCTTTTTGAGCTTAAGAGGGCCGGCCACCAAGGAGCAAGAAATGGTGAATTTTGATGGTAATTTTAAGATATTTAACCAATGGGTCAAAAGTCAAAAAAATGAATAGTGTTCCATAAAGTCCACCCAATGATATTGTGACACTTGGCAGCTCTTTAAATGCATTTCTATCCTTTGGTCACCTCTCACATCAATCACTTCACCTACTCTACTTATCTCTTAACACCCGATAAATTTTACACAGTATCCGAAACTTAACCTTATTGGCCGAATTTTTCCGAACTTTTCGCACTAGTAGGTCCCACGTCCATTATCTATTCTTAATTTCTCAAAAACTCTCCAATACTAGAAAAATCATTTGAAAACGATATTTGCTCATAAACTTTATCTGGGGAATTTTTCTAATAAAGAAAATGTAGAAAAAGCGGGCGATTAAAAAAAAATAAACCCTAGAAAATTAGAAAATTTCCGGGTTCTCACACTCATACTTTTCGGGGCGTCACAATCTCCCCTCCTTAAAAGAATGTCGTCCTCGACATTCCATCTTGTACCAATCAAGTCAAGACATCCCGCAAAAATCTCTCAAGAGTCAAATCAAACCCACAGTCCGGCATCCTAAACTTCAAGCCTAGGATACACTACAGAGATCTGAAGCCTAAGCTCTGATACCAACTGTGACAGCCCCACCTCCCCCTAAGGCGAACCCTCTGGTAGGGGGAGGTGGGGCTGTCACAAACCAAACCACCGGTTGTTCCTCCTCGTGCTCGTTCATTGCAGAAACCTACCTTGGTGCCCTTTCGGGTTTTCACCAAGGTTGCCCCCACCCTTTATGTTTTGTCTTGTTTTTCCTTTTCTTTTCTTCTTTTTCTCCTTTTCTTTTGAGGGGGCCTTTCGGGTTTTTACCTAAGGAAGCAATGGAAGAGTTCGATCATAATCGACTCAGGAATGTAAGTTGAAGATTGCTGGCATCAGTAAAATGCGCTTCCCTTATAAGTTTAGGTGAAGGCATCATGGACATCACTTGCCAGTTGATTAGCAAACTTCCCAATAGAAATATAGCAAGTGACGAAAGCCAGAACTTTGGGCTTTTGTAACGAGGTCAGGTGGGGTGTTTTTAAGAAAAGTTGAGACTTGAAAGCAAATTTTGATGAGAGGGGTGTGAAATAACCTGAGATTGCATTATTTTGAAATTGTTTCCAATTTTGAACGAAACCGAGGAAAATTTGCCCCAGTTTGATTGGATTTCTCTCTTCGCATTTTTCATTGCATTTCCTCACTTTTGCATTTCCTTTTAAAGACTAAATTTGCCCCGGTGTGAGGTTTTCCTTTCTCTCTTTTCTTTTCCCTTTTGATCATCTCTTTTTTCAAAATAAATTTGCCCCAGTGTGGGGTTTTCTTTCTCTCTTTTTCTTTTGATCATCTCTTCTCAAAATAAATTTGCCCCAGTGTGGGGTTTGCAATTCTCAGGGGCTGCCAAACGAAGATTATTGTTCTGATAGCTCAAAGGGGATGACGAGGGATGAGATGCTTTGATTGGAAAGGACGGTGGCCTGACTTTTGTTTCGCCCCTTGCATGATTTCCAAAAGGAATTTGCATAATCAAAAATAAAAACTTCTTACACATGTCTGAATTGATAGGTCGAGGGAATGCCTGTCCATTCATCTCTTCAAGGATAAGTACTCCACTCGGTAGCACCTTTTTGAGTGACAAATGGCCTTACCAGTTTAGGCCAAATTCGTCTTTGACTTCATCTTGCATTGGCAAAACTCGCTGTAACTCTTTGTCCTCCTTCTCTAAAGGACCGGTGGCGGACCTTTTTGTTATGAACACAGGCCATGCGTTTTGGTAACATTGGCCATGACACATGGCATTCAGCTGCTTTTCATCAATCAAAACCAATCGTCGGTGACGCTGCTTTAACCAATCAGCTTCAAACTTGGCAAGGAAGGGATTTTCTCAATGAAGGGATTTCTCAATGAAGGGTTTTCTTCATGAAGGGGTTTCTCAATGAAGTGACTTCTCAATGAAGGGATTTTTCAATGTATGAGTTTCCTAATGAAGGAATTTTTCAATGAAGAGATTTTTCAATGAAGGGTTTTCTTCATGAAGGGGTTTCTCAATGAAGTGACTTCTCAATGAAGGAATTTTTCAATGTATGAGTTTCCTAATGAAGGGATTTTTCAATGAAGAGATTTTTCAATGAAGGGATTTCTTCATGAAGGGATGTCTGAATGAAGGGATTTTTCAATGAAGCCATCATCGGATTCCAGCACAGTGATATTCAAAGGGTCAAATAATTTCATCTTTGGCCATCTTAAAAGAATTAAAAAAATCAGGACAATAATCAAATAAATAAATAAAACAAATTGTGCTTTTCATGAAACTCCAAATTAAAGCGGAAATAAGTCAAAACTCAATTGCAAAAGATGCTTTCATTAAGCTATTCACATATGCAAGAAACAGTTTTCATGAACTTTAGTAAATAACAACCCCTAGATTTACCGAAATTCCCTTCGAGAGGGAAGATACTCGGCCATCCAAATTGTGCAAGGTTCCTTCAGGATTTTCAAATTTCGTCATTGGAGGTGGATGCCCCCAAGGTGTCCTTGTGTTTGGGAAAGAGGTTTGTACTTACACTTGGTCCTTGTTCACCCTTTCTCCTTAGCATTATTTCCCCAGCCTCGATCATGTCTTGGACTTTGTGCTTAAGGGCTTTACAATCAGCGGTTGAGTGACCAGGTGCTCCCGAATGATAGGCACAAGCGGACTGTGGATTGTATCCGGCAGGCATGCCATAAGGGTAAGTTGGAGGGGGAATCACACCTATCTTACCAGCAGCCTTTAATTGCTCATACAACTGGTCCAACGGCCTGCCTAGATTGGTGAATGTTCGGGTACGGCTTTGGTTGTAGGTTCCAGTGGGTTGGGGATAATCATAGGTGGGTCTATTTGGTGGAGAAAATTGTTGATTGTAGGGAGGTCGGGGTCGAACTTGTTGGAAATTAGGTTGAGAGACTTGAAAGGGGGCTCTAGGCGGGTTGGTGTAATTTGGGCGAGATCGAGGATGGCTGATATTGGTGTTGTAGACTGGGTGAGGATTTGGATAGTGAGGGTAAGGGTTTGAGTAGGTAGGGTATCGTCGAGGTCTGGGCCTTGGGATAGGGTTTTGATCCCAGACGAAAGCGATTTCCCCCTCTTTCTTCTGGAGTTGTTGTTTCTTCCCACCATTACTTTGGCCTTGCAAAGCTTCCACTTGAGTTTTCAGAGCAGACACATTAACAATCTTTCCAACCTTCACAAAATCATCATATTCTTCAAGGTTATTGACAATAGCAGCAAATGAGCATCCAGTCATGCGAAAGATTTCCTTAAAGTACGGGGGATCATGTGCCTTAATAAAGGTGCGAATGATTTCATCTTCAGTCATTGGTGGCTCGACTTTTGCAGCTATTTTCCTCCACCTCTTGGCATAAGTCTTGTGATCCTCAGAGGGTTTTCTTTTTGTCCCTTCCAACGTAGTTCGTGTCGGAGCCAGCTCGCAGTTATACTCGTATTGCCTTACAAAAGCATTGGACAAGTCAATCCAGGTTTTTACTTCTTCGGGCTTCAAATTTGAGTACCAGTCGAGGGCATCCCCCTCCAGACTTTCTGGGAACAACCTTAGAGGCAGGTTCTCGTCGTCTACAGGCTTTCCCAACTTGTTAGCAAATAGTCGGAGGTGTGTCTTGGGATTACCCGTCCCATCGTACTTGTTAAACTTAGGGGTTTTGAACCCCTCAGGCAATTGCACATTTGGAAAGAGACAAAGCTCATCGTAATCCAGGACTCCTTGCTTGTTCAACCCCTGACTCTTTCTCATAAACTCATCAAAACGGTCGAGGCGTTTGAGCAGCTTTATATCAACGGGAGCGGAAGATTCCCCCATTTCTGGCTTGGTTTGAACAGTATGGTCTGGTAGGAATGGCTCAGCAGCAGTATGATAAAAGGTATGTGGCTCAGGTGGTATGTTTGAAGTAGTTTGGGGTTGTGGACCTTGCATATGAGTAGGAAAAAATGAAGGATTAGGAGGGTAAGTGTATGGCAAATTTATGGTGGGATAGGTGAAAGTTTCTCCGGGTGGAATAGGGAAGGATGGAGTAACGGTGGTTTGAGTCGGAGGGATGACAAATGGCCCTCGTTCAGGCTGCCTGACGGGTACAGGTTCGGGTTGAACTCCGCTACTGATTAGCTCGTCAATCAATTTCCTTTGGGCCGCCATCTCGGTAGCCATCTCACCAAACTTAGTAAACATTTCGGTTAGCTGAACCCCCAAACTTGTGGTCTCAGGCTGGGCAGTAGTAGCAGACCTATCTGATGGTTCCGGTTATGAACTCATGTTTACACGACTCCTCTGGGCTCGACTACGGGATCGCTTTATGATGGGGCTTCGGCGAGAAGCTATGTTTAAATATTACCTGAGAATTTTGAAAGGAATTGCCTTTAGATTTAGCCCTCGCTTAGCTATTCCAATAAAAATAAAGAAAAGGAAAAGAAAAAGACAAGAGTTAGTAAATATCCAAAAAATTCGGATGCATGTCCTATGGGGGAACCCTTTTTGTGCCAAGGGTAGGCCTAGAATGAGAATGCAATCCTCCAGAGCAGGCACTATACAATACCTGATGGATCCAATCAACTTATTGAGCGAAGAATAATTAAAAATGAAAATTGTCCAATTGGAGTGAAAAAGGGACATATGTCCCAAAGATGAGGACAAAGTCCGAATGGGTTGCATGTTTTGATCAACACATAATGTGCAAAAGGGGTAAAATGGTCAAATGCATTGAATAAAATTTGATTATTTATTGAAAATTGAATGGATAACCCTGAAAATGAATTAAACTAATCAAATAAATTGAATGAAATCAATTGATCAAACGGATCGAGTGAAATGATGATTTATTCAAAATCGACCGAATTGCCCTAAAAATAGGTAAACTGGTCAAATGGATCGGAAAATTGACTAAATCACCCTAAAAGGGTAAACTGGTCAAATGAAATTGAACGAAGCTGATGATTTGAATTTATTCAAAATTGATTGAGTTGACCTAAGAATGGGTAAACTAATCAAATGAATTGAATGAAATTGGTGATCTTATTCAAAAATCGACTAGATTGCCCTAAAATGGATAAACTAGTCAAATGAATTCAAAATCGACTAGGTTGTCCTAAAAATGAACAAATTGATAAAATGAATTGGATGAAATTGATGAATCAAATGATCCAATGGACTGAATGGCTTGATGCATTAGTCTACGAGCCTTCTAAAATCAAATTTTGGCCTCAGTTTATTTATCGTCTCAATAGCGAGGAATTGTTTGTGAATTTCTTCAAATTAATGTCCTTTTTGCAAGGGATTTTTACCAATTTGATAAAATGGCCAAAAAGTGATTATTAAACGCTCATATTCCAAAAATTGCTCTATGAAAATGATCGGATCCTACCTTACCTTATGCACTACCCCTTTGGATGGTACAAAATGTAAACGTGCAAGTCTCCTTGGATTAAGTATCCGAGACACAAGGTGGCTTATTCCTAGCAGGGGATCGCCTAAATGGCATTCCCTTTCTAGGGTTTATGCATGATGCCATTTTATTAAAGCGGTGTAAATATGTGACAAATATGGCCTAAAGGACATAAATAATGCATCGGGGAAAAAGGTCTAAAATGAAATGTACTTATTGAAAATTAAGTATAATGACTGAAATTTAAACATGTGAGTTATCTAGTGGGTAAGCCACTAAAAGAGTGCCAAAGAGGCCTCTTATTGCTAAGGCACATGAATGCAGGCCAAGAAAACAAAGAAATGGTTAGTGCAATTGATAGTACACATAACATATTGGGAGCAATTAAGAATACAATAAAAGCAAATAAAAGGGGTGGAACCCCTTCCCTCGTGCCTAATGTGCTTAAAAAGGGTGAGGTTGACTCTAACCTAGGAAAACTCTAACATGGATGCATGAGACTGGGGCTCACTAATGCAACTAGATTCGATAAGGTTTAAAAAGGTCCCCAAGCCTTCAGACCTAAGGGAATGGGTCATCAATCCCAAGACCCTCGGTCGGTGGCTCGAGCGATCCACTAGGTACTGCTATGGGCGCAGAGTACACATCCACATACCTAGAGAAACCATTCCTAGTCCTACAAGGCGGTGTGGGAAAGAGCCCACCAAAAAATAAAATAAAATGGGATAACAGTAAATAAACGTGCACGTATGAAGTGTTCCCTATTTTGAGGGAAGGGGTTGAGAACCAATGCGAGGCTCTAAAGGTGACACACATCCCCCCCAAATGCAATGCAACGCGCGAGATAAAACAAGTACAACATACATCCAAACAACCCAATCATACATACGTGAGTGAGGGAATAGTTTGATATGCGCGAGAGGCAAAAAGTCCTAAAAATGGAAAATGCAACCCTAATATCCAAATGCTATGCATAAAAAGGGTAAAAAAAAGGAAAAGAATAGCTAAATCAAATGCTTGGACCCACTTAGGAAATCCCCAGTGGAGTCGCCATCCTCCAGAACAACAAACAATCTCCTATAATCATTAATCATTTCACCACTCCAATAGGCGCCTCAGTAAGGGGGTAATACTCGAGTATACCAAACATTTCAGTACCCAAAGTCTTCCAGCCTACTCGACCAAGCCCACTACTGGCTCGAATAGACTGTGCAATAGTGGGATTTGGGCCCAGTTCAACCGTTGTGATAAAGTACACAATCGGCTTACATTCATGCACAATTCCAGTAACAATTAGGCATTTACTGTTGGCCTTGGTCCCTTGCTTTTGATGTTTACAAAACAATGGATAATACTAATATCTCTTCAAGAAATACTTTCAGCTATGAAGCAAATCAGATTCAAAGATTAATCACATTTGAAAGGGACAAAGTATGCTGAAGCTGTCGGACGCTCAAGAAGTCAGGATCGGACGTCCGATAATCGTTGCGACACTTCGGAAGCAGAAAACCAGCCTACCGGACGTTCGAAAGAATTGAGGAAAAATTCCCATTTTTACATCATACCTTCGGACGCAGAAAACCAACCTACCGGACGTCCGAAAGAATTGAAGAAAATCTCTTAAGCTCACTGCCTGCTGTCGGACGCAAAAAACAGGACTATCGGACGTCCGATACTCCAACGGCTAGTTGACTCTTCAGCTACTTTCTATCCGTTGGAAGCATTAATGAGGCACTTTCTTAATCCTATATAAATAGTGGTTGGTCAGATACTTAAAACAACTTTTTGCACACTGAAGATACAAAAGATCTAGAGTGATTTTAGTGAGAAAATTCTCTTCAAAGAAGATTTGTAGTCTTAGTGGTGTGAGGTTCATTGTAAGCTTTTCATTTGTGAGTGAATACTTTATGAGTGTAGCTCTGTGAGGGTTATCCTGAGGGATAGTAAAACTTCCTGACTTGACCGAGTGGTGTTCGGGGCAAGGAGGAGGTGAACCTTCCTTTGTACGCAAGAGTGATTGTAATTCATCAATTTGAAGAAACTTATTTGAATTAATCTACAAGCTCAGGAGGAGTTGGGTAGTTAATTGGTTTGCAATTCTTTCCTTTCTATTTACGTATTGTTACGTTTGTGATCTATACATTGCTTATCTCTTCCACTTGGTTGTCTTCGATCCTTACATTTACCATTTCCACAATTCACTTAGGTCGAGTGCAGTAAAATATGCCTTCGCTTTTCAATAAAACAATAGCAATTGTCAATTTTCACTCTAAACAATTCAAATGTCAATAATCCAACAAGTATCAATCAACTAGGCACTTAACATTTATCATTCATTAAATATTCAATCATTACAAACAAATGTAGAACACTCACAATTAAAGGTTGATTAAGCTTCACTTTCTGGGTTAAACCCTTGATTACTCTCAATTCCTGAGATAAAATACAACTACAATCATTCAGGTATTCTTAATGTGAATTCTAATAAGTTTGTTTAGAGTTTTAGGATTCTCAAAACATAGTTCAACTAATCCAAGCAGCCTAGTACTCTTAAAACTTCTATTTGATTCACACTTTTAAGATTAGGAATTTTATGTGCAACCCCAAACATAAGTTCTAAAGTATAAGGAGAGAAGTTTTAAGCATCAAAATCTCACCAATTAAGTTTTAGATTACTAGAAACCAAGTTCTTTAGCTTATCAATCAAAATGCGAAATTCCAGCACGCTTGTCTTACATTTCTCTTCAAAATTCATCAAGTTTATCAACTAAAAAAAAGGGAAATATACACGTACACCAAAATTAAGGTCTTGTGAGGTGTTTAAGCTAAGATTAAACCATTTTCAATTCAAAACTTAAAGATTAAGGCTAGTGAACTTTTCATTTCTTCCCTTTAGGCTGAACCAGATTTTAGTTTGCTTGTTGTTAAAATTTGCTCAAATTCACCAGCTTTTCAAGTGTTAAAATCAATAGGATGTACATGAAAATAGGGACAAGATACTATAAAATGTTTTACTCGAGATTATAGCAAATTATCATGAAATTTTTGAAAATAACATGAGAGTTTCAGCCTCTCTCTCTCTCGGCCAGTAAAACAGATTTTCCGGCAATATTACTTCAAATTTTTCTGCAAAGTTTCCATCTTTTACTTGCCTAAAACACCAAACACACAAAATACATTCTATCCAACATGAAATAAAACAAATAACATGTAACTCCAGCAAATAATTCCACCAAGAAGCCACAATAATCTGTCATCAGCTAAACATAATCTTCCAGCAATTTGGCAGTTTAAATACGAAACTTTCTCCACAATTTCTTCATTTTTTCACTCCAACTCAACATGCAGAGGGTAGTTATCATGCTACGGTGTATATTAAGCAGCAATATGAAATTTACAGCCAAGGATTCGAAGGGAAAGCTAGATAAAGTTCTATTTCCCTCTCTCGGCCATGTTAGAAGAGCTTTAGCAGCAATTAGCTTTAAAGACAAGAAATTTCTCCAAGAATCTCTTCATTTCATACTCAAATATAACATGCATGTTAAGACCAATGTATTATGCAATGTATTAAGCCTTAATGTAGAAGTTTGGAACCAAAATTCGTAAAGGAAACTGGAAAATTCTTTATTTCTTTCTCTCGGCTGAAGCTGGGAAATGCTAGCAACGTTCTTTCAAAATTTCCAGCCCAATCTTCCAACTTTTCATGAGTTTTTCAGCTAAGCATCATATAAGACTTAAGTTAAACATAGTGTATGCATTCCTAACATCATTCTCCAAAGAAAACTCTGGTAACAAGCTGCAATTCCAGCTTCATCCTCTCGGTTATTACAGTTTTCCTTTCCAACACTTAGTCAATCACTAAACAGAATTTTCCCTCAGCTAAAACTCATTTTCCTAGCTAAAATTTAACATGCAGCTTAAGTATTCAATTATACCAGATAAGTAAGAGATTGTTGCAGCATTTTACCTCCATTTTCCTCACAATCCAAGCCGAAAAAGAAGAAAAAATGCAGGTAGACTCTTCCTTCTTCGATTCTTTATGATGAAATGCTCCAAGTTCCCCTTTTTCTCTACCTTACTCTCTTACTCACTCGGTTGTGGCTGGAAGGAAATAATGGAACCAGAGATGGTCCCTCACTCTAACTCTTTCTCACGGTTTTGTGTATGAAGAAGGAAGAAAGCTTCGTACTCTGTTTTCTCTCTTTTATTTGCTCCTGGTTGAGGTTATCTAAATAGCATAGACTTTATTCTCCTCTTCCGGTCTTAAATCAATAGATTTAGCTCTTAGGTTGCATGGTAGATTTATTTGAGTTCTAGGGTTAAATGGTCATTTGATATTAGTTTATTTACTTGCCAAGAAATTTTAATTTTTTTAATTTCATGTATTGTCTCAAAACTTTATCTTGTTCTAATTGGTATACCCCTATAAGAATTTTCATGCATTAATCTAAGGTATCTCCATACATTCAATTATACAAAGTCAGTTAAACATATAAATTGATTGATTATATGGTATATGCAATATCTTTGGTAATAAGTGAAGATAAAAATAAAATATATAATATTTATATATATATATATATTTATATATAATTTCTCGAGCTCTCACACAAGAGCTAGTTGAAGGTATCATCATTATATCTTTTTTTTTTGTTTTTTTAGTTTCTAGGGTTTCGTTTGTGCCACCCTTACTGTCCAAATTTGTGCAGTCCAATTCGTGACTTGTCTTGGTGTTTTCCTTCATCAATTGTGTCTTGTTTATTTGTCCAAATCTCTCCGAAGTTACCTTGATAGAAATGCTAGGGCTTTTGAATTTTTCTTGGCTGTCCGTGTTGTTTCCTTTGTTGTCCATGTCATGTTTCTTTGTCCAAATCGTGTTTTTGTCTTGTTTGTGTCTTGTTGTCGCATGTCTTGAAGTCTTGAGTTGTCTAGAGTCAAAACAAAAAAGAAATATCTTGTTGAACCTTTTTCTTATAGAATCTATGGCTGTTTTCCTTATTTTGGTTGTAGTCCGTGGCTGGTTGTTCTTGTTGCTTGGAAGTGTTCGAAGTTCTTGAAATTTCTAAACAAAAATCTTGAAGTTTCTTGAGCGAATTCTTGAAAATCTTGAAGTTCTTGGGTAGCATAATAGGGTTTCTTGAAAAAAAACTTGAACCAAAGTTCCAAAAAAAATCTTGAAATTCTTGAAAACCTAGTTCATCATCAAGAACTTGGTAGTGCGGCTGTCTTGTTGATCTTGTTTCTTGAAGTTAGGTGATGCAATTTGAAAAGAAAAGAAATAAAAAGAATTTGAGCAAAAAAAAGAAAAAAAAACGAGAAGAAGAATCACAATCGGATCATTAGCATTGAGTTACAAATAAGTAGCCAAATTTGATTTGTCAACCGAAAGCAACTTGGACTTTTTGTTTCCAAATTCTGGACGTCAAAGCTTTGTTGGGATTGGATACTTGTTTCCAGCTGCAAAATCTGAACACCTTGCCTCTTAGGATTGAAGCCAAAGAGCAATCGAACTTAGCTTTCAAGTTTCCAGCAACACATACATCGGGTAGAGTGTTTATTCTAAGTTCCATAAAAATTTCAGCCGATTCTTGTGTCTTTGTTCCAGCTTTAAAACTGGTTTTTGCAGCCATATATAATCTGTCTTAAGTCTTTATTTTCCAGTTTTAATCGAGTTTGGTGGTCCAAAACATGTCCAAAACAATTTTGGATTACAAAGCGTCATAGTTTCCTTGTTCAAGCCCAATAGTTTCTAGATTCTTGCGTCAGTTTTGTCCAAGTAAACAGGTTTCGTAGTGTAATTTTCAAGCAATATATCGTGTCAAGTGTGTCCAATTTCTAGTCCAAATCTGCACCATTAACATCAAAATTCTGGTCGGATTTTGAGCTAATTGCATAGGGATTTGTCGAGTTCCATTAGAGTTCATCTTGCTCAAGTAAATCTGCAAATTTTCAGCTTTGTTGCATACCATTTTTCCAGAATTCTTGAGGCCTAATTTCTACAAATTTCCAACACCTTTTGTCCGTATTCCACTCTTGTTTTTGCTTGAAAAAAAAATTTCTGACCATGCTAACCTTGTGAATATTACTTGATAAATGGAGTTTCATCTTAAGGATAGTTCTAAGTTATTCAAGGCAAGCAAGTAACATCCATTAGAGTTTAAGTGTAAGTCCATTGGAGTGGTTGAGTGCAAACACGAGTGTTGATTGTAAACACTAAGGGAGTGTGCGAGGCAAACATACATGTGTCTTTGCTTACTCTTTTGCAAGTTACCTTAACATGTCAAACAAAGGTGTACAAAGTTCCTCATACATTGAATGTGATTCTTCTATGGAGGACATGATGAATAGAATTCAGCAAATGTTGCATGAAGGTTTCAAGTCTTTTCGTAGGCGCCTTGACCGAATGGTGAACAAGGATATCAAGAGAAGGGGTTCTATACAATTTAATTCCAAGGTTCAATCTACCTCTTCAAAGTCAGCATATTCAAGAGGAAAGGAGGAGGTTCATTCGACAATAAAGTATGCAAATACATCATCCATAGGTGAAGGAGTTAGTAGAGTGTGGGAGACATATCAACAACTCCTCCAACAAAAGCTTGAGAAAGAGAAAGCCAAGCGTAGTTGTGACAGTGTAGACGTGAAACTTGAGAGTACAAGTGGGGAAAAAGTTGAGAAAAGTGTCAAAGAAAAAGAGAGTGAGCATTCAAAAGAGTTGAGTATGGAAAGTTCCTTGAATTGTTCAGTCATAGTGGAAGGAAGGGAGAAAAAGCAATTAATTCTTGCACAATCTAAGGATGTGAGGAGGGATTCTTATTGTACTAACTATCTTAACTTTGCTTTGTCTAGTATGTCTTATTTTGTGCAAGTTAAGCAAAGTACCATCACCTTGATCTTCAATTGTTCCATTCCCACATCCATTGGAGAGTTAAAGAGCTTTCATGGTGTGTATTCCTTGAGTGTTGTCCCTTGCTACCATCAACTCATGATACACTTCAAGATTGGTCTACTTGTTGCGCATCATCATGACGTGACGGAGAGAGTAGCTACGCTCCAAACATGCTTTAAAGCTGTCCACCAATTTCCAGCTTTACCTAGAGGAGTGCAACTAGATTTCATGCATGCTGTAGTGCGTGTTTGCTGTCCAATCTTAATCCCTCTTGCTACCAATCCTTTTCGGGAAGATGGAGATTTTGGGGCTGATTGTGTGCCAAATCAGTTTGCATACTCCTTGCAAGTTTATTCAAGCTTGAGCAGTTCGACTTCATGGGATCTACATTGCACCACTTTGAGGATCCTTTCCTCATAAATTCAAGTGAATTGGTTGAATATGCTTTGAAGCTGGTTCGTGATGTTCAAGATACAACACGGGTTATTTTCCAACATAGCTAGTGGTTTTTGCATTGCATGAAATTTGTGGTCATCATAACAAGGCTGACCCGATGGCATGTGACTCAACTTGTAACCATTCGTGCTTCAATTTTTGGGCAAATTGCCTTCAAGAAAAGGGAATGATGCAGTATCTGGCTAGCAACGAAGCCATTCAAGTCGCTTGGAGGAAGTTTGATGTCACTTAGTTGTTTCACTTTAGTTGTTAGTTCGAAATAAGTTATAGTTTGTTAGTGTCATTATTAACTTAATTCCAGCAGTTTTAATTTATTAAATTGAGTTGTTACCTAATGGAATAAATGGTTAAAAAGATCATGTTGACCATAGTAAACCATGGTTAGGATTTGTAAGCCACGTTGGTTGAGTTAAGAGTCAATTCTAGGTAGTTAAGGTTTAGTTAATTGAGTTCTAGTATGGTTAGGAGTAGTGAGTCTTGTAAAGGCTATAAAAGCCTTAGTTTTATGTTTTATATAACATTGCATAATTTTGAAAAAATTTTCAGGTTTCTTTCTTGTGAGAAAGAGCTCTTTCGGGCTCGTGAAAGTTACCTTTGAACATCTTAGAGTTTGCCTAAGGTGTTTTGTTAACTTATCAATTAAGTATTCACCTTGATTGTGGCGTTGTTCTACCTATTCTAATCAATTTTGAGCTGTCCTTGATTGATTACGAATTCCATCCCTAAATGTTGATCCTTAATCTAGGTCCAGCGATTGTGGTTCACATTCTTGATTCGTCTTGACGTATCGAGAATCGTATCATTTCCCAAACTTCAACAATTAGTATCTTCATTGAAATTTCGTTTAGATAGATTCCCTTATCAAAACTAATGGTGAACTCGGTCAAATCGGGTGTGGGTAGCGATCCTTGAACATGTCCTAACTGTTTAAGAAACCTCTTTGGAATGTAGGCCATGATGCCTTGAATTCCTAATAATGGTATAAAATCTGATGACTTAGTGCGGAGAGCAGGTTTGAAATAGTCGATCCAATCTAAAACCCATCTAATCCTCTGATCTGGCAACGTCATCAAGAAATCCAGGTATTCTAATGCACTTTTCGGCTGACTATTTCGATCGACTCTTTTGTGATGAGTCACTATCCAATTGTACCCAATCAAGGGTAAACTATCAGAAGTAGGTAATTGTCTATTAAAATGATAGCCCACATATGCAGAATCAAATTCGAACCATGAAAGAATTTTGTCCCTCCTTGGCAATTGGTACAAGTAACGAATATATCGGCCAATATGGTCGGCACTATGGAACACTGTCAATTCTTAATCCCTAAAAGAAGATCAAACATGAGCTTAGTGATCTTGAAAGCGATCTTCTTATCCCTTCGTGGAAATAAGTACGTCCCAGCCATGACGAGTGCATATACCCACGACCTTTTGCTCTCCCATATTATCTTAGATGTAAACGAAAAGTTTTCTAAATGCCTTTCGAACCTATCTCTTAGTGCAAATCTGTCAAATAAGAACTTTACATATATGCTCTGATCAGACCCTTGTACTATAGAATCTTTCAATCCAGTGAAGTGACAAAACTCAGCCCTGCCGGAGGCAAACGAAAATATCACTACTGTGCCATGTACTGATAAGTTAAGAAGTCTAGTTTCCTCTTTAATTGTCACAGTCATTTCTCTGTTTCCTACTCTAAATGTCAAACAATTAGGATCCCATAATTGCATCAAAAGCTCTACCAAATAACCGTCTGATTCAATGTCCTTAAAATCTCTAATCGGTCCAAGGTAAGATGCTACTTGATGAATTTTACTAGGTGAGAGAAACGCGGGCCACCTCAGAATCTCAATTGAAACTATCAACAATTATTTGATGTGTCAAGAATTGTCCATTTGAACCATAAAGTCCGAATCAAAGACCTTATCTACGGGCCTCACTTCTCTAGTTTTTGGCAAAAATTAAACGTGAAAATCCCATAGAGGTTTAGATACCCAGGGGAGAAAAGGTTGGCATAATCCTAAAAAATGGGATTCCCTAAATGGCATTCCCTCTAAGGTTAATGCATGGTACCAGTTTATTAAAACAAATAAATATGTAATAATAGAAATTAAATATAACTTAAAGAAACCCTTTATATGTCGGAGTAGGTCTAAAAATGATGTGCAATTACTAGAACACTAATGCAATAAATTGTAATTTAAACGTGTAATAATCTATCTACTAAGGTAGGTTCTTAAAAGAGTACCATATTAGGAGTCTTATTTCTAAGGTTTATGAATGCAAGAGAAGAGAAAACAAAGAAAAATTATTGCAATTGATAAATAACACATAACATGTAGGACCAATAAAATAATACAGAAATATAAGGTTAAGAAAGAGGGGTAGAATCCCTCCCCTCATATCTAATATTTCTAGTAGGGTAAGATTGACTCTATCCTAAGCGATCTGTAACATGGATGCATGAGGTTGGGTTCACTAATGCATTTACGCTCGATAAGATTTCAAACTCCCAAACCTTCAGACCAAAGGGCAAAGGGTCATTAATCCCAAAACCTGCAGTTGATGGCTCGAGTGATCCCCCAGACATTGCTACGTGCACGTCGTGCTACGGCCACATGTCCAAATGGATCTATCCTAATTCTAATAGGAAAGAGTGGTGTGGCAATCACTAAAAGAAAATTAAAATGAATGGTTAAAATAATTGCAAATGCACGTATGAAATACTCCTTTGAGGAGAGGAATTAATATTATTAAGCATGCATGAGGGCCCTAGAATGACATTTTTCCACCCCAAATGCAAAAGCGCAATAGCATAAATGAAAGTAAACAAATCATTCATCACATATACGGAGAGCGAGAGACGATTACGCGTGTGAAATGTAAAAAATCCTAAAAAAGAAAAAGAAAAGTGCAACCTAAAACATTCAAATGTGATATGTAAAAAAAAGGTTATAAAAAGAAAAAAAATCAACTAAATCAAGTGCTTGGATTCACTAGAATTCACTGATAGAGCCGCCAAAATATCGCACCCCATTTTTTGAAATCAAATAGAAAGGTATCAAAAAATGAGTATTTGATTTTAATTTAGAAAAATAAAGAAAAAAGACCTAAAATGGGACTTAAAAAATGCAATGATTTGGACCCAAAATAATAGTATAAAAAGGATTTTAAAAAAAAAAGAGAGTCACTACTTGATATCGAATTTAGGTGTATCAAATCACCCAAAATATTTTTTAAATAAAAAAATAAATAAAACATTTTTAGACGACTCCAAATCGTTGAAAATGAGAAAAAATGATTTTAGGAATCACGGTTAAAGAAAGAGAAGGCAAAGATTTGATAAATCTAAGGCACCTTTTCAACCTAATCAAGGTTAGTTACGATATTTAATAAAAAATTTTCCTAATCTACCGTATAAAACTTATCACATTTTGATGCTTCTATATGGATGCAAATCTAGACCTAGAGAATATCGAGAGGGGCGAAATGCTTCTTCAAAATTTAATTGGTACCAATCATATTAATTGTGATGCCTAAGAATGATCCCTTGAAGAGGTCACGAATATGCAAAAAATGAAATTCAAAAAAGAAAGTTATAGTATATAAATAAATGTACATGACTTAAAAAAAGGGAATGCAACATAACAGGTATGAGAGATTAAAATTCATGACTCAACTTTTCTTCTAATAAAGGGGTAATAGTTGTGACGACCCCACTTCCCCCTAAGGCGAACCAGAGGGTTGGCGGGCCGTCTGCCTAGCTCTCGCCAGGACTCACGCAAGCAAACTAGTCAAATCCTTCCGAAGTATAACCTAGACTATTACAACATCGTTTCTCTCCAAATAAACCAATTACTAAAATCACATTAACTTCAGAGATAACAGTATTATAGGATAGCTAATCGTCGATTCTTAAACCTTACGCATTACAAACCACTGAATAAAATCCGACAATCCCAAATAACAAATTCATATAAGCCATATAACAAGCCTAGGTTTTACACTTTTCCAGCTTCAAGTGGCAATCCAAGACAAAAAGTCGCCTAAACTTAACATATTCCCAATCCGATCTATGACGTAAATATAATTACACATTACAAACCGCAAAACGAAGTTATAAGATTCAATTACATTCATAAGAAAATACAACTAGGTTTTAGATCGCCCCATTTGCCAGGACCTGTCAGGAAAAATAAATGATGTGGGGTGAGCTACACAGCCCAGTGAGGTTCCAAGACACTCTAACAATTCAAACAAATCAAGAAGTCGGGCTTATCATATGCATGGTTCAACGTTACACAATGGCATGTTATCATGAGGTGATAATCATTATATGGTAATTTGAGACATTTATCATGGTATGAGACATTTAGCATGTATAGTTCATGATTTCATGTTGGCATTTTAGTATGAAACAATTATCATGATACAAGGTAAACATATACTGTAGGATACGGTGTTCCAGTGGAACTTTATCGGTCATCTGCACCTTATGACTTCCGGATCCCCTCGGTTTGACTGGCCATCACCTTATCCCTCCAGTGGTAGTACTCGAGTATACCGAAACGGTTGTCCAGGGTTCCAACCTACCCGACCAATCCCAGTCCTGGCTCGAGTAGGTCAGTAACCGAGGCAGGGCCCAAGTTCAGCTTAGAGCTTACAGCATGCACAGGTAACCAAGTAATTCGACAAAAGGTAAAATTCATCATTTGAGTAGGTCGAGTGAGGTAAAGTATACACTCGCCTATCAATGATGGACAACTTCATATAACATGTGATTCATGATAATCAAGTGGATACTTAGCACGTAAGCACGTAAGCAATACAAGTTGATTTCATGGAAGCATGTAATTCACGGATATTGAATAGTCATGTGGGTTGGTAAACGGTTCACGGTTCACGGTTCACGGTTAACGGTTGAGCAGTGACGGTTATTTGACAGGCATTTGCCATATTAATAGGCCATCATTGGCTGTTATCTTATTTTTATCACGCGAGAGTCGAGGAGATTCACAACACGTAAGATATTCACGAAAACATTTCACACAAGTCACCACTCGAAAGGCTAGTTGATAAAATACACACTGCTCACTTCGATGGATCAAAAATCGTTTTCCAAATTATCACATATCGAGTCAAGAAAGCACTTTAACCAAAAAAGCATAGAACAAGCAGGGATACTCATTTTACAAAACCAAGTAGGCTAAGCAAGTAATCTAGCAAATTAAACATGTATCGAGTTCATATAGTCATTTGATATGGTTAATCATTTAACCAATTCATGTCGGTATGCAATGCAAGTATTCATTATTTATATAGACATGAGTATGGTAAAAACTTAACACTTAATAATCATGAAATGCGCATGTCCTAGACTTATTCAATTACGTATTCCTATATGGAACACTCACCTAGCAACAAGAGCAATAGGTTCAATTTGAAGTTCAAGCGTCCTCTGTCGGATCCTCTTGAAGGTCTCGTGTGCGCCTGAACAAATAGTAATAGTCTATCATTTATAATCCCTACTATTGATGAAGATCGTATCATAGTACAATCTTAGGAAAAATCTCGTGAAACAAGCCTTAATTATCCTAAATCGAGACTCTCAAGCGGGGTTTCAAGGTACAAGAGAAATTAAGTCTACATCATGAAAATCAAGGATAAAACATTTGAATAATATCGAAGGAATAAGGAGTACTTGAAAAACTCCCTTCCGTGGAATTCGGAAAATTTTCAGTTTTGATACGATACTTTGAAAAATCGTATCTCACATTCTAGATGTCAAAAATTAGAAAGATTGGTACCAATGGAAACCTCTTCCAAAGTACTAAAAGTTCCTAGAATACACTTTTCTAAGATTCCACATGGAAAGCATTCAAAAATAAGCTCAAAATCTCTGTTTTGGTTCATAAGGCAGATTTAAGTTGGTTTTTTTGGCCAACTTTGGAAATTCGGAAAAATTCACTTGATTGGAACTAGCTTTTGAAATTTGGAACTCTTTTAGAGTCGCAATCCAAGTTTACAACAAAATGACCGGAACGAGGAATGGAGTTTTGAGTATTAAGATATGGCAACTCAAAGTTACCAAAATTTCCTTGTGAAACATGGGTTTTCAAACTCAAGTCATAAACTTTGGTAATTTATTTGAGTCATGAAACGGTCTCGGAATAACACCATAATTAACAGTATAATACTACCATATAAGGGCTATTCTTCTGTCAAATTTCATAGAAAAATATGCACGGAAAGTCACTTAACAAAATCACTCAAGTTTCCAAAATTTTAAGGCAAGGCTGCCTTGTGTATGAAAATTTTCTTTTCTAAGCTTTTGACCAAGAGCAAATCCTCTAAACATGGTTCTTTTGTATAGGAAAAATCTAAAGAGCATTCATGGTACCTTTGGTGGGTGTTTAACACCAAGAAATTTAATTAGCAAGTCTATACCAAGCCTTGCATCAAATCTGTCCAAAAGTTAGGATTTCCACGAGCAGGGCAGGTTCCGTATTTTGATCACAAATCACTCAATTTAACTCAGAATTGAGCATGGTTGGTGGCGTTGGAAAATACATTTGTAGGGGTATAATTTCACAGAAGAAATCATTTTCAAATTCCATTCACAAACAACTCGTTTTTGAGCATCAAGATACAAGTCCTGTCCTGTCTCCTAGAGAGAAACGAAACAGGACAGTGATTTTCAATCGAATGGTGTGGCTCACTCAAGTGGAACCAGAACGTACATTTGGTACCAATGGAAAGCTGGGAATGTCTAGTTTCAAATGCCACTGACGGCACTCGATTTTGACATCGGAGCTCAAAATTATGGCCGAACTACGAAAGCTGGTCAGAGCATTACGAAAATAGTTTTCCAGATTTACTAGCTTCACGAAATTGATCCAATTGACCAACCAAACTTCAATATTTTTAAATTGTACACCATATCTTCAACATATAAGCATGATATACAAGTCATGAAACCCTCAAAATTTTGCAAAAAGAGGTGCGATTAAAACAGGGCAAATCTGAACATTTTTGAACTACACATCCCTTGAAGTCGAGACTAACTAGGTATCATTAATCTACCTATTTAAGCACTAAACTAGCATTATATCCATCATCAATCAATTCATCAGCCATCAATCCAAGGGTGGGAGTTCATAGAGCCCACCATCCAATTTTTCCAAGAATTTAAAGCTGCCCAAATGCAATTACTACCTTAAACATGTAAGATGATCTTCATAAAGCAAGATTTAAGTGTTGGATTAACATCTACTTGATTAGATGATGAAGTCAGAAATTTCGGTCATTAGATGCTCAAGACAACCGTGGATAGCAGCCCTCTTTCCTAGCATAATTCTCACAAAGAAAATTCTGATAACAAGCTACAATTCCAGCTCTGCTCTCTCGGCCATCACACAGTTTTTTTTCCAGCTTTTAGTCAGTCCTAAACAGAATTTTCCTTCGGTTAAAACCTTGTATTTGGCACTTAAATCTCACATGCACAACTACTGAACTGATTAGCTAGCATTTCCAGTCCAAATTCAGTTCGGTTATTACCAAGAATTCGTCAATCAACCAGCAATTTGTTCAGCTTCTCTCGGATGAGCTTGCATGCAAGCCGATTTTGTTTCATCTCTTCTTTTCTAGCTTAATCTGAGCTAACTAACTTCATGCAAGACTTAATCACCCAGTTCTTAGTTAGTTAATAACATTTAAAAGCTCAGATTACTCCAAGAAACAAGATTAACGCTGCATTATCCAAATCAGTTCTCGGCCAACTCATTTCTTTTGCAAAACAGATTTTCTCAGGTTGTAATTTCATCATCCAGTCGCACCATCCAACATGCAGACTCTTAATCTCTATCATCTACCATTAATTAGCTTAAATTTGGCTCAGAAATTACCTCAGTAACAACTCAGCTCACGCACAAAAAAAAATCTGAAAATTTTTCTTTCCTTCCTCTCGGCTTCACGCACCGGTTTGGTTCGCGGGTTGGTGTTGCAGCTGCGGTTGTTGAAGTGGGTGGATGATCGCAGTTGGTTGAGGGTGAAGGGTGCAGAAATTGGAGGAACTCACGCAGTGTCTTCCTTTCCGTTGCTCTAGCTCGCGGTCTGGACAGAAGGGAGAAGAAGAAAGATTGCAGCTCGCTGTTTTCTTTCCTCTCGCGGTGCTTACCAGGTAAGTCTCTCTCTCTCTCTTTTGGTCTTGGTCCGAAGCTAAATAGAATGTGGAGTGGAACTGGAATGTTGTTTGTGGTTTGGGGTGCGAAGGGAAATGGCTTGCGGGTAGAAGAGGTTGAGTGCTTGAGAAGGATGAATCCGGCAGAAATGGGATTGGTGGATTTAAAGGTTGGCCAATGAAGCATGGAGGGTTGCATGGTTATTTCGAGATGGTGGAGGGCCATTTTAGTCTTTTCACGTCTCCTCCAACTTTTCCACTTAAGTCCTTAATTTTAACCAACTTCTAAAGCTTACCCCGAATGTAAATTAAACGCCTAATAAAATACTAATCTCGCAAAGGTTCAATTATCTAAGTTTTTACGTCCTAAGTATACTTGGTATACTTGTATCGATTTTGTCTACAATTTATCAACTGCATTTTAATACTAAGGTTCCTATTAACCCTTAACATTATTAACAATTAAACTTAGCTATCAGAATTTAAAGAATTTATATTAAGGCAATAATATTAATCTAACTCTAGAAATATTAATTTAGTATAACAAAACCAATTAATTGAATATTTGGCACAATTATATTATTTTTCACATAATTTATTATTATTTTTTTTGTTTTAATAAATCAAGAAAATAAAATAAATTCAAAATATATGTAATTTCTCGAATCGATTATTTACTCCAGTCGCGTATTTACTATTTTCACCTAACGAGCCTTCAGAAATTAAATTTCGAAACGAATCGCTTTAAAAATATAACTAAGCTATGGATACATTTAATTAGGGCTAAAAAGGTTAGAAAATAATAATCGGAGAAATCGGATGAGTAAATACTTATTTGAGCCAATAAAATAAATAAAATAAGCAAAATTTTCGGGTCCTCACAATAGTATACTAAAGGTAAAAATCATACTCACCTATTTCATATTCGAAGGGTGAATCTTCTAAGTTAGTCAAGCAAATGAACTAGTTTACTTCTAATTTCCTAAAATAAGATGCAATTCTAAGTGTTATGGCTCAAACATATAGAGGGTAAGGGAATAATAGTAGGAAAAATATCATGCAAATAAAAATAACTTAAAAATAGAAAAAAAAATGCATGAGATGCAATAAATATCACACTAAAGCATGCATCTATCGTGAAGATGACATAAAAGGGTCTAGTATTGGACTAACCCATTTTATAAAGTTCTCACTAGCGTTGGACTAGTGAGAAATCGGGAAAAAAAGCTTTAATTAGCGTTGAACTAGTGTGGTGAGGTCATGCACTCATTATAAATAAATAAAGTATATAGAGCGTAATTAAAGAACATAAAACACATAGAGCATGTAGAGCACATAACACATAACCATAATATTTAGATGTAAAACCCTAAAGAAATCGAATAAAACACATAAGCACATAAGCATGCAAGTGAATAAAACCTAACTATTACATTGGGAGCACTAACTACAATTTAAAAGGGAAAATATAGATAATAAATCTATCTAATCTATCTATTACATTTTAGGCAATTAAATACCCTCAAAATAATCATCAAAATTAAATAAAATAAATAAAAGTTTAAAATGAATAAAATAAGTAAATAAATAAAAGAAAAAGTATTTAAAACATGCAATCACACATAAAAATAACACATAGGAGCACATAAAGAAGAGATTAAAAATAATAGAGGGTACCTCCCTTGAAGTAGTGGTTAATATACAGTAGAGTTTGCCCTATTTATACTCCAAAACCAACAAAATGGTTAAAACACCAATTTAATTGATAACGCTTTAAAAGAAAATATAAACATATAGCAAATTCGTCTTATTATTTTAAAAAATGTGAATAAACATAAATTCCTAAAAATTACAAATTAGGTGCATTTAAATGAAGCATGATTTACAATTAAAGGAAAGAAGCAATTGTACTTGAGAAATAGCAAAAATTAAGGAACTAATTGCAAAGCTTTTCGGATCAAATTATAATTCTCAAAAGATTAGGGGTCAAAATCAAGTAAAAACAAAAGTTAGGGACCAAAATGTAATTAAATTAAGGACCTAAGTGAAAGAAATTCAAAATTTTAGAGTCACAATGAAGTTACTCAAAAGAGCAGGGATCGAATTGCAAAATTTTGTTTCTGATTTCACCAGAAAAACAAACATTGGGCCATTTCTATATATATTTTGGGCCATAAATCCTTCGGCCCAAATAAAATAACGTGATTATTTTGTTAAAAAGAGAACAGACCAACCCAACTTATTTTACTTCTAAACCTAATGAAAAACATTGGACTAGAACATTAAAGTCCATGCATAAACCCAATATGAAATAAAATTTTGGCTCCCCAAACACATTCCATTAAACATTTACAAACCCAAATGGATCAAACATAACAAAACAAAATAAAAATACAAGGAACATAAATAGAGATAAAAGCCAAAAAAATTTCCGGCAGGTGTGAAATTTTCGACAGGTCGACCCATCAGAAATTGGAAAAATTCAGGTCAAGTCAGCTTGAATCTCACCGAAACCCCTTTTTTCAAACTCTTGAGACCGGATCTTTTCATATACATGAAGCTTATGGCATTATGGACTCGACTAAACATCAAACAAGATCCTAAAGACTAAACAATCATATAAAAATGGGGATCTAACTTTCTTGAACATAAGCTTCCATGAACACACACAAATCTCTTACATGAACGTCGAATCAAACAAAGGAAAGTCATGGAAATACCTGAGGATACTTTTGGACCAGATTAAAACCAAAAAATGCGATCGGAAGCGCAACTGATGGAGTTTCGAACGTGGTTGCAGAAAACGCCGGCAAAGTCACAGTAGCAACTTGAGGGCTTAATTCGAAGGGTTTATTGAGGCTTTTTGCAAAAATTTTCTAAATGAAACTTTCTCTACTAAGATCCTAGTTTGTGCAGAAATAAAAAAATTCTCAAACGAAGCTATATTGAGGGAGAAATTTGGGTCTAAATAGGGTGGGACGATCAACCTTTTTCTAGAAAAATTTTTCAGAAAATTTTTTTCTTTCTCCATCTTTTCTTTTTCTCTTTCCTCTCTCTTTTTTCTGTTGCTTTTCATCACTCTTCCCCCTTCCAAAAACACCTTTCTTCCTTTTTAAAAGACACTCAGTTGCAAAAACCCTTTTCTCAAACGTGAGGATGAAACGGATTTTTGCTGGCCTCTTTTGGTCAATTTGATGGCATTTTCTAGATGTTTCTTGATTCTCACAAGGGGTGAGGTGGCTCTTTATACTGTTATGCTTGGGGGAAAAGAAAGGGAAGAAAAATTCGACTTTGCAGCCTCAGAAATTTGCTCCAACTTCAGTTTCCTTTTTTCTGTTTTTTGTTGGAGAAGATGAAGCGCACGTGCAGTGAGGAAGATTTTTTTTTTAACTATACTTTCATTTTCATTTTCTTTCTTTTCTTTCTTCATTTTCTTACAAAAACCAAACAACAACAAAAGAAAAAAATGATTTTACTTAAAATAAAAATAGAAGGTATAAAATAAAGATAAGAATAAAACAAAAAAATGAATTATCAAAATTTTTTGGTGTCTACAGATACAAGTGGATAGTAGAAATAACATGCAATTGTTTCTTTTAGATAACCCACAAATAAACACTTATCAGATTTAGACTCTAACTTGCTTGATATATCTCACTGCAAATAAATTAGGCATCTCCAAATCTTCATATGAGAAAGATCTGATTTTCTACCACTCTACATCTCATATGGAGTAGACAGAGCGGATTTAGATGAAACTCAATTAAGTGCATAGGAGGCAGTTTGTACGGCATATGTCTAAAATGACTTTGCTAAATTTGCATGGCTCATCATAGATTGTATTATATCTAGTAAGATGCGATTTCTTTCAAAAACTGCATTTATTTGTGGTGCTCTTGATGAGGTTCTTTGGGCTAGAATCCCATTCTCTTTTAGATAGCCTTGAAAAACTTCGGCTAATTATTTTCCACCTCAATTGGATCTAAGTGTTTAAATACGTTTACCAAGTTATTTTTTACTTCATTCTTATATTGCATAAACTTCTCAAAAGATTCGAATTTATACTTCATTAAGTATATAAATCCATATCTAAAGTAGTCATCAATAAAAGTGATGAAATATGAAAAATCTCCTCTATCTTGAATTGTCATAGAATCATATTCATCACTATGTATTAATCCTAATAATTCAATTACCCTTTTAACTTTCCAATAAAGGGAGACTTAGGGTCTGTTTTATAACATAAAAAAGTGCTGAAACTAAACCTTTTCAGACATTCAGATGTTTTGAGTGTTTGATAAATGAAAATCTATCTACTGAATTTATTAAGTAGTGCTAAACTTGTGTGTATTTTTTTCAGTACAAGAATCCTAACTGAATGCTTAATTCTGATAAGAATCAATAGAATTATTTCAACTACCTTATCTTATCTGCCAAATCTACCATTGTTTGTTAATTATGTTCAAAATTTTTATCCAATTAAACAACCTGATATTCTCTATCTAATGGTTTCTGTTTCTTTTTTCTCTTTTTTAATGACTTTCACATCTTTTCCATAATCCGCATATAATATATTTCATTTTTTATATTAATTTGATTTAAAAATAAATATTGTCATTTTCATACCTAACAATTTTAAACTAATTAAATTATAGGTTCTATTTCTTTTTTGAATGAAAAGATATAAGGACAAAATTATCAAATTAAACTTATTAAGCATTTAGTTATAAATATTTATCAAATAGTATAAATAGGTTTAGTATTAAGATTCAGACATTCATATATTTCTTTTCAGTGCTTAAAATTCAGCAAATTAATTGTTTCAGTATTCAGATTTCAGAATTCAGACTTCAGAATTCAGATTCAGTTTTATCAAATGGAGCCTTAGTCATTTTACCTTGTAAACAAGATTCACAAGTCTGAAATGATTCAAAATCAAATAAGTCCAAATATCTACCTTGATATAATTTGGATATACGTTACTCAATCACGTGACCTAGTCAATAATGCAAAAAGTGAGATTGTTTTATATTATCTAACTTTCACTTTTTACTAGTAATGTTGAGGATTGGATTTGACATATCTAGAATCTATAAACCATTAATTTTGGGACCACTCCTATAAAAAATTTCAACATGAGAAAAAGAATAACATTTATTCTTAATAATAATGAAAAACTACCATGTCCAGACAAGAAATCGAAATAATGTTTGTATTCAAAATTGAAATGTAATAATAGTTGCTTAACTCTAAATAAGTCCATTAGATAAAGATAAATAATAAGTTCCTATAGCCAAGGCCTCAACTCTTGTTGCATTGTGAATACATAGGATCACTTCATTCTTCTTTAGTTACCTTGTGATGACCTAGAAAAATTATTTTCTCACTTGCCAACTATTTACATTTCTATTTAAATTATATTTTTTTATAAAATTCGCATTCATTTAGTGATTTACTTGTTAAGTGATATATGAGTTTCTCTTGCTTTCTTATTTTAACTTTCGAGCGATTAATTTCTTAAAAACCGTTGATTTCATGACCTATTAGTGAATTTAGCCAAAACCCTAGAAGAATATAAGTTGAGATATTAGTGAAGTTAAGAAAGATTTTGAGAGTTAAAAGAAGGTTAGAAGAACTAATGGTTGATAGCAAGAAACTTAAGTGGAAGATACTATTTGGACACTATTTAAAGTTGACTTAAAAACCTTTCTTGTGGCTAGTATATTAGCTCCAAAAGCAACCAAAAGGCCTTCATTTTCTCCTCTTGGCTGGCCGAAATTTGAGAGAGGGAGAGAGAGAGAGAGAGAGAGAGAGAGAGAGAAATTTCACTCTTCTTGAAATTCTTGAAGATCCAAGCTTTCCTTCCACCAATCTACTTGCACTTTTGGAAGATCTTGAGAGAAAAAGGCTCCTAGGAGTAGATCCTGCCATCTTCTTGGGATTTATTTTGCTAGGGTTTGGAGCTTTGAAGAGGTAAGTGGCTAATCTACTTCATTCTTTTGCTTTTCAAGCAATTTTGGACTAGATCTTGGTAGATTTATAGTCTGTATGGAAAACCTATGGTGGATTTGAAAGTTTTATGAAAATTTAGTACTAGATGCTTTAATGATCTTGGTATGCTTGGATCTTGATATATTTGGTTAGAACTTGGTGGATTCTTGTCTCTTGAGATCCTATGGTTAATGATTGATGAAACCCTTGAGGATTTGAGTGTGATTTATGGTGGACTGTTGGTGAAATTAGAGTATATATATACTGAAATTTCTATTTAGATGGCCAATTATCATGGGCAAAATTTAGCTTTACCTTCCTTGAATTTGTGGCTTGTTTGTACACTTGTGCTAGAAAAATTTTAGGAAATTTGATGCTACTTGACTCTAGGTATGTTGGTTGAAGTATGTTGAAAAATTTGTAAGAAAATAAAGTGGTGATGTGGGTTATCTTGTTGGAAAAAGTAAAGTTACAAAAGATGAAAAATATGGCCTAAGCTAGCCAAATTTACGAGTTAAAACTCTAGCTTTAATTTTCTATTTTAAAAACTATTTTGGATGGAATTTAGCTCAAAAGGTTCTATTGGACTTTGATCTTGGTATGTATAATGATTTTAAATCAAAATTTTGAAGTTAAAAGAGAGGAAAGTGAGATTTCCTCCATGGTTTAGTGGTTGACAACTTTATGGGTTGATTTGACTTTGAATCCTTGTTTTAATGAAGTTTTGGTTGGTCTAATTCAGGAAACCTCATTAAATTTTGATCCTTGTTTGTGAAATGATTTTGGGACAAAAACTATGAAAGTAAGTAATTGCAAATGTGGACTTTTGCTATGAATTGTTTGCTAGAAAACTTGTAGGAGTGAAAAGCCTTGTTCAAACTTTTGAAATGCTTTTGCCCTAATGAGAAGTTGTATTTTTACCTGAATTGTCGATTTGAAAGCCTGAATGGGTTGAAGTGTCTAGGACACTAAAGTTGGCTAATTTAAAAACAAAGTTTTCGTGCTTAAGTGAATTGTTTTGGTGAACACTAAAGGGTTCACTTATATATTGTATTTGTTTGTCAGGGTTGCAAACTGAACGTGCAGGTGATCCTTCTGTGGACGCTTTGTAATGATCCCACATCGGCTAAGGGAGGAAGTCCTGATTTGCTTTAATAACCTGCTGTGGTGTTCCCACCTGGTCGAGGCCTTTTGGTGAGACATTAGCCTGTTGTGTTGTCCAGCACCACCAGGAACAAAACCCACGGCCCCACGGGGCGGCTAACTGTGGGACAATATCAGCTAGGGGTGTTAGAGGTGGTATCAGAGCCGACTCCCGACCCCGGTGTGCCAGCGAGAATGCTGGGTCCCCTAAGGGTGGATTGTAATGATCCCACATCGCTAAGGGAGGAAGTCCTAGGCTGCTTTAATAACCCTTTGTGGTAGTTCCCCCACCTGGTCGAACCTTTGGTGAGGCTGCCTTTGTATTGTCCAACACCGCAGGAACAGAAGCCCACCCCCACGGCGGCCAGCTGTTGGACAATATCGCCAGGGTTTGACGCTTAATTACTTTGATGAGTGTTCTAAATGTGTATGTAGCACTATTATATGATTAATTGATATGTCAATGAGGCTGAGAAAAAATAATATGACTATAAACTGTCATTTTTGAACTTGTTTGATGACGGCGAGTGTGTACTTTATCGCACTTGATCCTACTGAATTGTTATTGCTATAAGTGAATGTGGCATGATATTATTGATATGTAGGGGCCCCAAAATCCAATGGCTAGTTATTCGAGGTTGAGCCGTCAAGGACTTGATCAACTCGATTAGTGAACCTAGGGTAGTGTATATGTGTTGGATCCATACTGTTCTGGGTATACTCGAGTAATACCAATCATTGAAATTTTGTTGGTGTGCGGGCCCGGTAGGGGGTGAATGGTGGACGTAGTGGTGTGAAGTGGAGATTCTGCATAGACATGAAAGTTGATGGAGTAAAGTTGATGGAGTGTCAACTACTTGAATTACTGATTGATCGAGTGGTTTGCCAGTGCTTAGTATCCTTATATGATGTGCTTATATGATACATCTTGTTTATGTTTCTTGTTGACTTAAATATGTGAATTAATTGCTTTTTTAATTGCATGTCTTTCTTAGACCTCACTAGGCACAAGCTCATACCTTTCCTTTTGTTTTCCTTAGCAGGGTTGGTTCGTGATTCGGGGATTAGCACTTAGCTTTTATTTTAGTTAGACTAAGTGATTAGGGTACTACATTATTTTGAATGTGAATTGTAAGCTTAAACGCTCTTTTGTATTTTAAGTTGCTTCGACAGACAACTGCCTGTATTAGTTGTATTTAGCGTATTTTGTGGTAAGATTGGATATTGGGTTTGATTTTGTGATTTGTTAACGAGTCCAGACAAGAGTTGGGCAGGCGTCCCGCTGATACCTTATAGTATGCCCTTGGGAGAGGTAGGGTCGTCACATACCTACTTCTCATTAGTTCCTACATATTTAAACAAATATGAGAACAACTTTTGGTGTCTAATTGATGCGAAGTATGGGCTGCATATAGGTTGCTTATGGGCCATGTTTCGAGCTACAAAAGATTAAGTATTTTATCAGTAGTTTAGTAGTTTATTTTCTAGATTTCTAGTTAATTTGGTAGGAATAAGCCCAGTCCAAGATCTCATGTTGAGTTTGATCCGATTTAGAATTTTAGGGCAGCTATTACTAGTGTTAGTTATTGGCACTTGTTGGGTTATGTTCGGCCAGCTTAATGCCTTCATTAGGCCAATTATAAGCTGTCTATTAGTTAGCCTTAGTTATGATTAGTGAATCATTAGTTTAGTAAGTTATCGAGTCCATTAGTTTAGGTTTAGTACGGTTATAAATTTTTTTGTCATTTCATTCAAGAAAAAAAAGGTGAATAGATGTTTTCAGAAAGTTTTCTCTTGGCTTGTCGCCAACCCCTTTGAATACTTTAGATGGTTTTTTGATTGTTCATCTTTGGCTATCAGTTAAAGAACACGCTTGATTGTGGCTCCTTTCTACCAACCTTAATTTGTTCTTGAGTGGTTCCCTGATCGAGTTAGATCCTATCCCTTATACCAAGGTTTGTTGTCCATGTGAACAACAAGTTGAGATCCTTTTGTATCCATAATTTGGTCAAGATAGATCCTTCTACTGCCTGTGCAATTCGTTTCTTCAAAAGCGGGAGATTGGAGATACAAGTTCGTATCAATTGGTATCAGAGTTTCGGCTCTTGATTTCGTTTTCTTTTCTTGTTTTCCTCTTTGTTCTTCTACCAAACCCTACCATATTAAAAAAAATCTATTCATCATTTTAGGGTTTGAATCTCCTGTGATTTCCTTGTGCAGTTTGTCTTGTTCTTATTTTCTTGTGTCTTGTCAATTGTTCTTGTTTCTTGAACCAATTTCGCATGTCTTGTGATTCTTGAGTCGCTGTTTAAAAAAAAATACTCTTCATTGGTACTATTCACAGGTACTATTGCGATTACTATTCATTGCTACTGTAGCAACACTGTTCATCGAAGTACTAGCGAAAAAAATTTCTTGTCGTGATTTGTTCTTGTGTTTACGGTGTTACTAGAAGTCGTTAAGTGTCAAAAGAAAAAAATTTCTAGTAGTTGTTCTTGAAGAAATTCGAAGTTACCTCTAGAGTTTCTTGGAGTTGTGTTCAAATTCTTGAAATTATGGGGCTGTTCAAATTTGTTTGTGTCATTTCTTGAAGTTCTTGATTCAAATTTTTGGATTTCGTGAAGTTCTTGATTGGTAAAACAACACTTGAAGTTTTCTGAAAATAAATTTTGTTTCTTGAATTTTTTGGGAAGAGTCGTGGAAATTCTTGGCTATTATTGCAAATTCTTGGAACTTTCTTGTTGTTCTTGATTCTTCTTGAAGTTGTTGCTCAAAAAAAATAGAAAATTTTTGAAGATCTTGAACACATTGTTGGGTTATCTAGGGTTTTGATCTAAAGTTGCCATCAAAATTTCCAAACCCTAATCAGGTTCTTGAAAACAAAACCCTTCCTGTCCATATTTCATGTTAAAAAAAATTTCTATTGCAGCAACGAAATTCAGCTTCCAATCCATAAAATTTCAAGTTTCGGATCAAATTTGGGAAGTGTTGGATGGCTGGAAACAAAAAGAACGAGCTGCGGGTTTCCAATCCCTAGTCTGCTAGGATTAGCAAGTCCACGGCTTTCTTTTTCCCATTGTGCTCAAATTTCTTTTGCTGTCCAATTCCTATCATCTTTGGAAGTCCATTAAAGCTATTATTTCCAACCCTTAATTGCATGTGAAAAAGGAAATTTCTAGAAATTCTAGCTTCCAATTTCATCCATAAGAAAATCTGCGCAACCGCAAGTTTCCTAGTCAGTTAGAGTCTTTCTTTTTGTTTTGTCCAGTATTTTTTGTTATTTTTAGGTCATTTTTCCTGTGATTTTTCAGTAGTTTTGAGTCTTTAAACATCGAGTATTGTGTCCAGAAATTTGCTGCACCTGTGTGGTATTTTTGGGTGAGTTTCCCAATCGCAATAGGTTCCGTTAGTTTCCTACTCTTGTAGCAATTTCCAAACAGTTTCCAGCATATTTCTAGGTTTAATTTGAGTCTTTGTTCAAGTCCTTTGAGTCTTTAATTCCATTATTTCTTGTGTGTCAAATCAGGTCAGCTTATTTCACTCAATTTTGTTGTTTTTCGGTTGCCAAGTTGATTGAAATACACTATTGAGAAATTTCTAATTTCTTCAAGGAGGGTGAAATTATTTGTAAGCTCACTAGAGTGATTATTTGAGTGTAAACATGAGAGTGAGCGGATACACGTGAGTTGTGTGTGGTGAGGAACTTTCTTTCTTTATTGCTAACCATTTGTAAGTCATTTAACCATGCCTCGTGCAGCTGCATCTCGTTCGTATCATCACGAGTTCTTGGAGTACAAACCTTCCAAGAGGAAGGGTTTTGATCACTCTAGTTCCAACACTTCTTCGAGATTGTCTCATTCGCATCATGAGTATCATACACTTTGGGAGGATATGGAACGTTCCCATGCTTTGAATGTCTATGAAAGATATAAACGCACTTGTGATGAATATGAGGAGAAACGAAGGAGGTTGCATCGAGCATTTAACAAGAGTTCGTCCTCAACCAAAAGAGTTTCATCTAAGGAGTGTCGTGACAACCGAGTCATGGAGCCTAAGAGATCTTGAAGTGAGTCAAAGACACATGAATCAATGGATGAATTGTGAAATTTTATGAAAGAATGGGCTGATTCTATGACGGTCGAAATTTGAAAAATGGTTGAAGCTTCATCTACACTACCTTCTAGTCAAAAGTTAGTTAGGGAGAGATTATGTGAGAAGCATGATGTATCAAGTGAGAATGAGTTCGATGATATAATACATGAGAGTGAGCATGACGTAAAAACCGCAAGAATTGAATTAGAAAATGAGAGTGGAAAATCTGATGAGATGAGTGGTAAAAAGGAAGAAAAGAGAGAAAGTGAGCTGATTTTGAGCAAAAATACGAAGGCTTTTTGTTTTCCTAGCGAACTTACCTTTGCTTTGTTTAGTGTTTCTTGTCTTATGCAGGTTAAGCAAGGAGAAATTGAGTTGATCATGGCATGTTTTATTCCTAAATCCATTGGTGCATATTAGAATTTTCAAGGAGTTTGCATCTTATGTGTTGTATCTCTTTGCTATCCATTGATGTCCACCTTCACCCATGAGCCTAATTTACTTGTTGGGAGGGATAATGAAGTTTCCATGGGAGTTCTTGCACTTGAATCTTGTCCTATGCCTCCTTACCATTTAGCAACAAGTGCTCCAAGTGATGATCAATATAATGAAGCTGAACATGTTCGAGGTGTTCTTTGTTGTGTCGATTGCCTTATGGAGGATCCAAGAAGATGTGACTTTGCTGCCAATGAACCCTACATCTTACCTTGAATCATGGATCCAAAGAATCATGGATCCAAAGCTACATGCATTATCTTCAAGGAGTTGTTGAAGTAAAGCTATGAGTTTTCCATGGCTAGTCGTGAGTATTTTCAAGCTGTCCAAGAGACAGGTGCACCGGATTGTATTAATCATGACGTATGCAAGTATCCTCCAATCTAAGAGGGCCAATATGTGGAGTTTTAGGACTTCAAATTACCAACTCTTGCTGGAGTCATTCATTTCCATCCAAGATTTGAGGACAAATCTTTTTTTTTTTTCAAGAGGAGGGGAATAATGAGAAATATAGGCTGCATATGGGTTGCTTATGGGCCAT